>NC_068980.1:5859722-6169166 GCF_016808095.1 Vigna angularis | reverse complement strand
ATACAATATACCAATTTTGAATACAGCCAACAAATACTTAAGAACTTAAAATGTACAATTACAAATTAATGATTACTATTACCTTTTGTTGGTCTGATATAAAGGTAAATGAAGAACAAATTTCAGCCCCTCCAAGGTCATCTACCAACAGTTCCAAGAACCACCTCCATGAATCCTTGTTCTCAACTTCAACCACACAGTATGCAATTGGCAACATCTGCTCATTCCCTTCTCGGCCCACAGTTGTTAACAACTCACCACCGTACTTACCTTTCAAAAATGCTCCATCTAAACCAATAATTAGCCTGCATGACATAAAACTGTCTTTGCAAGCCTTTAAACATACATAGAATCTCTTGAAAACGACTTTACCCCCCACATCCTCAACCTTTAGTTTCACTACTGACCCAGGATTTTTGGCCACCAACTCATGGGCATAATCATATAACCTTTTATACTGTTCTTTGAAAGAGCCATCAATTTGCTCTGTTGCTATGTTTTTGGCCCTATAGGCCATACACCTTGAAATACCAATGTTCCATTTCCTTTGAACTTTTTCCCTTATATCCACACCCTTAACTGTAGGATTATCTCTAATAGTTTTCTGTATCCTTTTGCTCAACCACTTGGCATCAATTAATTTAAGGTTGAACTCCCTGCTGCAGGTATGGTTGTCCACCATTGTTCTCAATTGCCATGTTTTCACTGCCTTCATATAACCACAATATAACTTCCAAGGGTAGTTTCCTTTTGTACCCACACACTTCAACCTAATTCTTTGTTTATCATTCTTAACAAACTTAATATTTCTTCCATTATCCAACGCATAATTTTTGATAGCCTCCAAAATGTCTTGCTTTTCAGCAAAATATGTCCCAACTTCCCACTTAAAGTCAACCATACTTTTTGGCAACACAAATGTTGTAAAAGTCCCATAACCTTCTACATCGGTATCGTCTTCATCACTTTCTGCTCCACTAATTAATTGTTCAGATTCCCACTCATCATCTGACAAACCTCTATCATTCTCACCCTCCACGTTAACATCAAACATGCTGTCAGAACTCACACTAGAACATGGTCCACTAGAGTCATTTGACATACTTTGGACTTCCACTTCCACATTTCCCTCGAAATCTGCATGTATATCATCATCTATATCACAACCAACATTGACATCAACAAGCCCCTCCAACCACTCATTATTTCCATCACCACTACCATTCTCAAAAGAGGAATTCCAGCTTCGGATTTCCACATCTGCTTCAACTTCCACTTCTTGACCTTCAACTCCAGTAACCTCTTCCTCCATAACAGCCTCAACTTCATTCTCTTCTACGCCTTCATGTTCACCATCACCACCAACTTCCACTTCTTGACCATCACCACCAACTTCCTGAACTTGTTCAACTCCAGTAACCTCTTCCTCCATAACAGCCTCAACTTCATTCTCTTCTACACCTTCATGTTCACCATCATCACCAACTTCCACTTCTTGACCATCACCACCAACTTCCTGAACTTGTTCAACTCCATCAACCTCTTCCTCCATAACAGCCTCCATACTTAAGCTTCCCATCATTAACTAATTTCCCTCCATGGTGAAACACAAGCTCAATATCTTCGTCCATGATGCAAAACACTATATATAAGTATTTATACACCTATAATGTAATCAATTAACGACAAAACATGTATTAAAACCATAACCAAAACGCACTCACACACACAGACAATTATCACTTTAAACATGGGAGGCATGGGGGGACCACAACATTGCAATAAAAAATGGAACACAATACGACGACGGGGACCACAACAATGCAATCAAAAATAAAACACAATACATAGACGGGGACCACCACCCAACATCGCAATATAAAGGTTTGTAACAAAACCAAACTTTTACTGACCTGGCCACTCCAGATTGCAACTGAAGAAGGTCCCACAACTACGATGACGACGACAATTGCACACTCTCTGAAGGTCAACTTCGATTAAACCCTAAATACCCAAATTGATACCCCAATTTTGTGAAATGAAATGAACTTTGGACGAACCCAACCCTAGAAGTACTCAGAAGAATCCCAATCCCTAATTCGATCCGCACAAAATCTGAATCCCCATTTTGGTTTAAAACATTTATTTTCTTTTTACTTACAAAATTGTTATTATCCACGTGCTTCACTGCCCCTGCTTCAGTCAGCCACGTCAGCTAAGAAACTGACTACAGCGTGCCACGTAAGACACACACTAACGCCGTTGGAGACAGTTTAACGGAAAGGATCCAATTGTTGCAATTTTCATAAATTTGGGACCCAATTGAGATTTCCAGAAACAAAGGGACTAAATTGAGATTTCACGTGAAAATAGGGACTTAGTGAATGATTAAACCTAATTATTACTAGTTAAAATAATATTTATTATAATCGATTTGTAATTTGATCATTAAAATTAACTATGATCGTTTTGGTTATTTATTGTTAATAGTGTGTATTAATTACAAACTAATTTAGAATCTCACATAAATAAGTAACTAAAACTTTTATAACTAATAAAAACTAATTTAGACTCTCATTCAAACACAAATTATGAAATTTTATTAATAATAAACAATCTTTTAGGTATTGATAATTTTTAATTTATAAAATAGTGTTTAATTTATTAATGATTAACTATTTTTTATCTCTTAATTAATTATTATTTAAAAATTGTCTAGTAATAATTAAAAAAAATCTAACAATAATTAAAAAATTATTAATTATAAAAGGTAACATGTACTACCTTTATCTTAAAAGTTTAAATATATATATATATATATATATATATATATATATATATATATATATATATATATATTCTTTAGTTAACATGTTATTCAACTACTTCCCTTTTATTCAATTTATACTTGGATTTTCAATATTTTCCTATAATTAAATGTCCTTTTAAACATTTTTTCATGATAAAATTTGTAGTAAATATTTTTTCATAACAATATACATTATTTATTATTATTATTATTATTATTATTATTATTACTATTATTATTATTGTTGTTGTTATTCTTATTAAAATCAAGTGTTATAGGTTAGAAGAAAATACTTGTAGGCTTACTCTTCTGATTGTTTGTTTAAAGGCTGTTTTTGTTTTATATGATAACTAAAAATATTAATTTACTAAAAGTTTGCTATTTGGTTAACTTATCAGTATACCTACATTTTTTTATTAGAAATATTGACACTAATACAATTATTATGATTTTATATAATAATTCCACATCCATGACTTCTATATATATATATATATATATATATATGTGTGTGTGTGGTAGCGAGGAGACATTGCCACTGGAAATGTTGTGCAAGTTATTTCTTTGAATGGATGTAGATTCTCCTAATTGTGAGAAGGTATGTTTTTTAACTGTTACCAAATATCCCTTTTAAAATCAAGTTTTATTGGAGTTGCTCAAACTATTAAATAATAGGTTTGTATCAATTCAATAGGTTCAAAATTGCATCAACTTTCTACCATCTACAATCTCAAATGCAAAGGAAACATTCTAGTACTTCTACAATTGTTCTATTTCCCTCAAAGTATGTAAACTTGTACAGTCTCTCAGTCTTAGAATACAGATCCTTCAACTTTGATAAATAAGTCAATGACAACAAAGAATACGTAAAAAAAAATAACCACTTTGAAAGCCTTACCACTAACTTCACCACAACATCATTGAACTTTTGAATTATGTTTTCATCAATACAAACTTTTTTCACCTTGAAAGATTGTTCAAATTGGAAGGTTGGATCATGCTTGAACTCAACTTTGAACGTAATAGTCTTATCCATGAGGAGTTCAAACTCTTTTGGAATATTACCAGAAGTAGTATTCTGAATCCAAAAGCATTATTTAAGTCATTGGAACTTTAATTGAAAATGTTGAAAGAAGATCAAAGACCATCATACTCTTAACATAGCATGTCTTTGAAAAAATAAATTGCAAAATGTACCTTGTCATGACATTCAAAAACCTCAACACATGATTTCTTCAGTAAATTGATGATAAATCGAGAACAATGATCGGAGAACAATGATCGCTTTCCACAATGGTAAAGAATGCTTTACAACAACTTTTTTACAACAATTTTTATTTGACAACCTTTTTACAATCATTTATTTGGTAACTTCTGATTGATCCGTTTCAAATGTACATACTTACACATGATCTATTGTCAAAAAAAGTTATTTAGTTAATATATCATGGTCCTATTTTTATATGTTGGAAAAAAAAATCCTTACTTTCTCAAATTCCCAATCCTCATCCACTACAAACCCCATCATTCATTTGTACACGAAATCTAAAAGACTAGGTTAATGCAACAATGCAACAATGCAACATGCTATTAAGAAAGAAGCAGTTTAACAAATTGCCTACACTTGCGTAGCACTAATCATAGGTTACAACCGCTTAACACTTCACTTGACTGACTCCACCCAACAAACAGCAAAAATATCAGAGTGAAAACCAAGAAAACAAGTGCCACCAAACTGTTGCTTATTCCGGCGAAGAAGGTACTCTTTGAAGAGTGCATTATTGTGCTTCGGAAACCAACCACTGCAGAAGAAGAACGCTTTGAATTCCCAACCCTTAATCTTATTCTCCGTTGTGCTGTGCCTTGCGCAGGATGCATCTGTGCAGGTTCCTGTGCTCCTGTGTGACCCTCTGCTGAGATTGATGATTCGTCCAGTTTTATGATATCATCCTTCAGTATCTCTGCATAGCAATCCTCTTCATACACCTCCTGCAATATAAAAACTCAAACAAATGGATAAATTTCTCCATGAATGTAAAACCAATTAACTCTTCTATTAGTATGTATGTACCTTTGCTTGTTCTGAAGATTCTGTCAGTGTAGCTTCATTAACTGGTCGATGATTGGATTCCGAGACAGAATCAATCTGCTCATTGGAAGGAGAACCGTAACTGCTACTGCTCCTCTTGGAGCTACATCCCACCTCTTTGTCCTGCTCACAAACATCCCTTTGATCTATACCACCACCTTCTGATATGGCACAACCACTTTCGTGTGAATTCACGGGATGCCTTTGACTTGAAGAAGCTCTATTCGAATGATCACTCAAACGGAACTCTGTGTTCCTCTTCAGCCGACAAATAACCAAAGAATCCTGTAAATACATAGTACAACAAACATACAACTAAGAATCCACCAATCTGAGTCATGTGACTTATGCTGTCTTCGCAGCTAGTTTTCTATAAATTTCAATCTTTTAAGGAATATGTTACTAACATTTCTCTTGGAATATTGTAACTACAATTCACCTGAGATTTGTCATTGATGCAGTACTCGTGCATAATCCATTCAGTCCTCTCCCCTTTAGGTGCACGCCCCAAGTGAAACACCAAAGTCCTCTTTGTTCCTATAACGTTGGAACCTGACTTTACATTACGCTCTTTGCCGGTGGCCTTCCAATATCCACATTCAGTTGCCCTTTTACTTTGTGAACCATTTGGGTACTTTCTTCCACGAGGAGAGAAGAAGAACCATTCGTTATTTGATTGAATGAACGATTTGGCTGGTTTCAAACCAGTACTATCAGTAAGTCAAATCCATTGGTGGCAGATTAAACATGCTTAACAGTTTTAAATTTTTACATGCTGTTTTTTCGAATTACTTAGAACATGAATATCGGTTGTAAACAGACAAACTCAATCTACATTACATATCTTGGTTTCTTTCTGGTTGTTCTGTTTTCACTTTAGCATGAGAGTAGTCAATAACGGAGGAGACATGTTTTTTCATTGTTCAACCAAACACACCACACTATGCATCAAACACTATAACTCAGGGTCTCTTTCAAAACCAAATCAAATTCTACATTGAGGCAAAAGTGCAGAAAATTATCAGTTGGTAGAATAACTAGGGCTTTACAAAAGAAAATCATTGTTGTTTTAACTATTTAAACAAAAAAAGAGGCTTTGCTGAATAACTTTTACGGGGTTTTTAACAATTTCAACACTGCAATTAATTCATGTCAAATATGTGTGGGTTTTACATAGGGGTTCAACACAGTGATCAGCACTTCAATTCAAATTCACCCAATGCACAAATTAGGTGGAATGCCCCTGTTCACCTTGAGTTGCATGAGAAAGATGTTCTCCGCAAAATAAATATTTGTATTAGTATGTAAAGTTGACAAATTTCGATTTAGTTTCCACCGTCCCACTAACACACAACAGAAACTAGAAGTTCCAACCCACCCCACATGGATCATTTTGATTTTCTATTTTTCAACATCAACTGTGACTACTCAACAATTGAAAACCTCAGGTTTCAGTTATATCAAAACTAATTTACTCGCACTGAAATCTCCAACCTTATAACTCAGTTTTTGAAAACGAGACATGTTTAAAATCTAAAATAGTATCAAATCATCTACCAACTAAACCTAACAAGGTTGTCTTGTCTTGGACCCCATACGTCCATAACTATCATCAAATTATTCAAGTTTTTCAACTTCCGACTGGTTACATGTCATAAGGATATAGACATTAGTTAAGACTAAAATTACCAAACAAGTTCTCCTAAGAAGAAGTATTGAAAAACTAGACAATGATCTAACACACATGAAATCAGACCCAAACATTTGACAAAAAGCTTGGATTAACCTGGTAAATCCCAAGGCTCGAATTTACAGAGCTCAACCTCAGAAATGACTTGAACACTCTCTTCATGGCCATCCAACTTCTTCCTAAGGTAGTAAGAAATCAACTCCTCATCGGTGGGGCAGAATCTGAAGCCAGGAAACATGGAAGAAGCAGCGATCGACATATGGGCTTCCCTGGAAACCCCTTCCATGATCCGGTGCTCTGTTTTAGGAGAAGCAGTCGGCGAGAAAAGAATAAAGAAAAGGAAGCTAGGGTTTAAGGTGAAGGTTGTGCATGGTTATAAAGGAACAGGGATGGTGGTGGAGGAGTTATTCCTTGGGGGGAGGAGTGGCTCTGTTGGGGAGGTTGAATGCTTTGCTTGGTTGTGTGTGGCACGCAAACTGGCACGGGTTCTGGCGTGGTGGTAGAGCTTTTGAGAGAGTCGGCCAAGAATGTGTGAAATGGAGAGGTGAGGTAACCAAGGTTCGCTTCCATTTCCTTCTTGTCACGTGGCCTCACATCATCTCCTTCTTTCTCTCTTCAAACTCTCCCACCGTTTCTTGCAATCAACACACTCACTTCTTGTTGCTTCTAGCACTCCTTTTTCAGACACTTCTTTTCATATTTTATTCTTTCTTCTCTCGTTCCTTTTCTTTACCATTCATGTCTATGTATTCAAACCTTGGCATTCCAAAACTTACTTTTCATGCAAAAAAGTTGTTAAAAAAAACAAAGGTTTACTCTTTGCTTGCGTACCAGGTTTAAAATGAACAATTTTTTAACTTGGTAAATATGTCTGTCTCAGTGTCTGTCTTAAGAAAATACTGAATACACGTAACGTAACTCGTGAAGCCGAAACTTATCAGCTTCTGAACTCATGCAGTGAATTGACCGTACAATAGATAAATCGTAACCTAGATATGTTTGGTACAGTTTTATGTTGTAGAAAAGGGACATTTTTTTTAAGAGATTACAAAAATATTTGGGGCTGATAACAACAACACGGAGTGTGAATAGCTAGCCCAAACTAACTAAAGCTCTGTTTTTTAGTTGGACGGTCCAGAACATATATAAAGAAGGGGACTTCTTCTTGCACCCACATTTTTTTTCTGTGGCTCCAAAAATTTTCTAAATACCATTAAATGATTTCTTTTGACTTTGACCACTTAAAAACATAATTAATAATTATCCTTTATCTTTCCTTATTTATTTCCTCAAAAATCATCATCTTCACATTTACCTTGCGTCATTCATTCACATCTTACCCCTCTTTCCATACTTTACAATTAGATATAACAAAAATACACGTATGTGTAGATATTTACGCATAAACATAAGTACATACAAATATTTATTACATGTGGATAATACATAGCGAGAATTATACTACCAATATCGATACATAAAAAAATAAAAATAAAAATTTAATTTATATTTTATTAAGTTAATTTTTATTAAAATTTATTTTAGTTTATATTTTATTATATTAAATTCAATTCAATTAAATTTTACTTTATACTTAATTTAATTTATATTATATTTTATATATTTTTCAATAATTTTATTTTAAAAATCTATAAAATATTTTTTTAAATATTTGTGGGTATCTGCGGGTTTTAAAATACCTGCAGGTATTTTTTTAAATTGGTATTCGTGTGGGTAGCAGATAGGTAGCAAGAAGATTTTTTTGTTATGGATCGGGTAATAGGTAGACACTATTCGTGCACGACTTGACCTGTTGTCATCCCTATTTACAACCTTCTTCCTTTGAATTTCTACATCCTACAAGCACAACATTTTCTTTCTGTCTCCTCCGCACACCTTCTTTGTGTAGCACTCCCTAAAGGTAAGTTTCATGTATATGTATTTTTTACTTTCCTTTGCTTATTAATTTGGGAATAAATTGGAAGTGAACGAAATTTAAAATCTTAAAATTTAGATGGTTAATTTTGGTTGATAAGTGAAATGAATTTAAAAATTTGTATCGAGGAAGGAATGCAATGGATTTTGAATTTTGGTTTCGAAAAGCACTAGATTTTGAAAACCGATTTTAGAGTCTACTAGATTTTGAAATTTGATTTAGTTTTTGAAATTCGATTTAGGAGCGTACTAGATTTTGAAATCCAACTTAGGTGAGATCTTTTGGGAAAAGCATCGGATTTTAAGGATACTTATCAAATTTCAAAACCCATCGAATTTTAAAATTTGATTCAAGAAAGCACCAAATTTTGAAAACCAATTTAGGAGTTTATTGAATTTTGAAATTTGGTTAAGGATTCTCCCATATTTTGAAATTTAGTTAAGGAGTTTCCTAGAAATTCAGTTTATAAGTCTCCTAAATTTCAAAATTTGGTTTTGTTATTTTTTTATATATAATTTGATGTGTTTTGATTATGTTTTAATGTTTGTTTCTTACATAAATGGCAAGAACACAAGGTATCTCTACATACCAAAGTGGGAGCTCTACATATAGTGAAGCTGGAAGAGGTTGTCATGGCAAATCTGGAGAAGTTGAACAATTAGGTTGTCTTGATATTGATGACCAACACAAGGATGTTTTTAAGGATGATGTTGTTGAGCAACATGAGGATGTTGTTCAAGAAGAACATAAAGTGAGTGGATTTCCTGGAGTACGTAGACAATTTTTTCTAACGAGCTATGTCAATCATGTAGCATTTGTATTTTGGGAAGACTGGATTAGTAAAGTAGATGAATATATTTTATTTGTTTGCTTTTGATGCTTAATGACTTGTTAAAATTTATAAGCAATTGTTTTGTCTAGAATCGAGGAGAGATAAAGTGGGTCTCCTATGAAAAAAAAAAATTTTTGAAGCATGTTATGTGGTTGTTCATAATTTTGTGATGAATTTTGGTTTAACATCTTTATGTGGTATTTCTCATTATGAAAAGAAGATAAATCCCTTAAAACCACTAAATCAACTCATTACATGTAGGAAAAATCTCATCAGTTTTGAACTTACCAATATAATATCCCTCGCACATTTCATTGATAAAAAAAATCTAAGATGAAACTCTCATTTACTTGTGATTTCATAAAATTTAAAGGATATTCTATCATCTTAAATACCAACGTTATAATCACTTACAACATGACATGAACATTTAATACTTCACTTGTTCAATAATAATAACTAAAACAAATATCAACAACAAATTTATAAAACAAAACATATCAAATGATTTCGAAATTTAAGAGAATACTTTATTAGATTATGAAATTCAAGGAAAAACAAAACCAAATTTCAAAATCTAAGAGGCATCTAAACCGAATTTTGAAATTTGGTACACTCTTTAACATGGATTTCAAAATGCAGTGTACTCCTAAATTGGATTTCAAAATCCAGAAAACTGGTAACTCTTAAACTAAATTTCAAAATATGGTACAATTTTCAAAACCTGATACATTGCTAATTTAGATTTTAAAATCTAATAGGTTTAAAATCCAAGACACTCCTAAATTAGATTTCCAAATCTAAAATACATATTCATTGAATTTTGAAATCTGCTATTCATTCTATATCGGATTCTCTATGAAGAAGTAAATGCTAAGATGAAATAAAATATATGTGGAAGATGAAAAGGAAGTCGTTGAAGAAGAATATTTTAAAAATATAAAAACATAGTTTAATGTCTTGTGAAAATGACTTTCGAACACTGGGAAAATTAAATATAACAACATCAACAATAAATATGGATGGATAAACAATTATATATATAAAAGGAAAACATCAAGGAACAAAGCCCCTTTAAAGAAATGTTGAAGGAGAGTAAAGAGAAAAGAAAGAAAGAAAAAAGAAAAGGGTCAAATCTGATTTAGAAAAGAAAAGGTAAATACTTGTAAGAGAAAGGAGACACGTAATGCAAAAAGCAGAAGAGAAAAAAGAGACACGTAATATAAAAATAAGAGAAAAAAATGTGATGATTCATTTGATGCTGCACGTAAAGTTGTATGTCAGAAGTGCGTACGGAATGTTTTGACGAAGCCAAAGCACGGGACCACAAGGTATGGCAGAACAAAATTGTATCTCTCTTCCTTTTCTCTATTTCAAGTAATATTTAATTTCTAAAGATGGTTTTGAAACATTTAGTTTATGATGTAAATCGAGAATCACAGTTTCATAGTGTAACCTTATCTTCTGTTCTGTTTTATGCATAATCCAAATCCGAGTAAAAGATATTTATTAAAGGCATTTTGATGATTAAATTAATTTTTGATTAATGATTGATTATTATAGTTAAGTCTTAAATCTTCAATAAATATAATTATTTATTTTTTAATTTTATTTATGTATTTATAAATTTTTAAGTGAATCTTTTATTAGGATTAACCCAATTGCGTTTCAATATATTTTAAATATGTTTTAATCTTGTTAATCAAATTTTTAATTTGTCTGACCGAACGGTCAATCCAATTGCAGTTTGTTTCTAAAGTTGATTTATTGTGATTGATCGAGTCGTAGATGTAGACCGGTCGGCCCATACGATACATTTACTATTGAGGACATTATATATTTTCATTTATTGTAGTAACAAATCTTCTTAGTTATGTTTGTTTCTTCGACCATTCTAATTATGTATACTTTTCCATTTGTTTTTACCTTATGTATCGTATGACTACCCGGTCAGTCACACACCGGACAGTTAACATGATGCTTGAATAAACCATTATTAGTACTAAATAGACTACCACCAAGAATAGGCAGTCATAGGATTTAATTGATTGTCATCTATCAGAATAATTAGCTCTAATGCTAAAGGTAAAAGGTGACTATCACCAATTGAACTGTAATTTGGCTTGACAATTTTTCTGGATAGGTCGAACTATTGGAAGCAAAGGGAAATAGAAGACCAAGTAAGATTAAAGAAACTAGCAGGCAGATCACTAAATAAATACAAATAGGTGCAAATTCTAACATAACCAAAACCACTTGGTTCTTTCACTCCTTGCTGGCGGAGGCATACCGGAAAAAAAGGTAAAAGCCCTTTATTGGTATTGAATTCGAACCAATGTTTCCTGTTTATTAAGGATTCGAATCGATGATAATCAAAGACGCACTCTAGAATCTATAAATATATGTTTGAGATAAGGAGATAAATGATTGTTGTTTCGGTTGAATTGGTCCGAGGGTCGGTCGTCCTTCTTTGCTCTACTCTCTTTTCATCTTCAATTCTCCCCGAGAACGCTATCCACTCCAATGGGTTGTTGACCTGTAGAAGACACTCTGACGCTCAAGTCAGATATGTTTCATAAAGAGGTCTATTATGTTTTATTAGGATAGAAAATGATGATTGTACCTGGACATCAGTTGTCTACTTATAAGGCTTGTGATAACCACGTCCATTGATTAACCATTAGTGCAATATATTTTAGGTAATCAAACCCAATAATTAATCATTAATGCCATATATTTCTAAAGCGTAAGACAATCTGACCTATTAGTACCTGCTTAATGACAATCAATTCTGATCGGTATACTTCATATAATACAACTGCATTTTTTACATCATTAATATCTAAATTGTCAAACTAAACTAATTTTAACATTAGAGTATCTTCTGCAAGTGTCCTCTGACCCGCTTGAACAAATGACTACAATAGACTTACAACATAAGATAACTTTAGTACTCCTTGAACTACTTTCTGGATGTTAGACGTTGACCTTGATCCTATACCCCAAATATCTTATTATGATGAAAATTTCTCATAGGATAATTCATTTTAAAAAGAATTTGAAATGTGTTATGACAAAATATATTTTTTGGATGGAGAATTTTAAAAAAAATTGAAATTCTAGGAATTTATAAGAGAAAATTAGAAATTCTTCCCACTTTTTCCTCTTTCAAATTTATATCTATTCTTTTGTTTGTATTCTCTCTTCGACTTCATCCCAATTAAGATATCGTTGGCTCGATTTTGATTGAAACATCGTCAATTTGGCTAAAGTCAAGACATTCGTTTTTCACCTAATGTTTAACAAATGTTTCTTTTAGTTTAAAGTCAATCGTGATTATTTTTCGACTGTCATTGTTAAAGTATATTTTTGTTGATATAAGCTAGTGTTGTTTCTAATTTTTTTTTACTAATATCGAATATGATTTCTTCTATGTCATGTTGTTTCCGAACAATGTTGTTACAATATAATTGACAAACTTATTTTTCAATTAAACTATATTTATTAAGGTAAGTAAAAAAATAGTTAACATTGATATCAATTAATTCTAGATGATATTCTTGATACTATTTCTTGGTTAATTCCAAGATTGAAATAGTAACTGTGTATATTGCCATAGTTAAGATGTTTTATAAAAAAGGAAATTTTAAAAATTTAAACCATTTTAAAAAGAAATAATTCAAATTCACATATTCAAAATTTTTAAAATAGTAATTCACACGTTCCCACTGTCTAAGTGAGTCATATAAATTTTGACAGAAATGACACAGTCTAAATTGCTGTTGTGATCCACCACTAAAACTATATGTGTTTCACGTTCTAGTTTTCCTATATTTTCAATCATGTTCAAACATCACACCCATGGACAATTTATTCATCACCAACTTGTATAGAGCCTAAAAGTCAGAGCTTCAACCATAAATATCGTGATCAGCATAAAGGACAGGACAGAAAATTCCTAGTTACTCGCACATCAGTTCAGGACTTGTCAACCAGCCCAATCCTAGTTCATCGGAGTAGAAATTTTCCTCAAAAGTCAAAGAGTGACGCGTAACACGACAATATCACACTTATGACCACACTTACATGTGTTTTATCTGAATCATGAAATATCATTCAGGAATATGCATAGGTTATTCTATTGTTACTAATCTATAAGCATGAAAACCGGTAACGAGCCATGATACATGGAAGGTAAAAATATGTATAAATTTATTTATAAAACGAATTAGGTGACATGGAATTGGTCAAAAGAAAAAATGAATTAACTAACTGGAATAAAATACACACGTTGTTATGTCGTATATGCTGTATATCTTCACCCTTTTAACGTTTCTTTTCAGCTGTCTCTTTTTTCTTTTCCTTTTCCGTCCAAGCTTGCGGTACAACCGACCAAACCCAAACAACAACCTCAAGAACTGTTTTTTTTTGGGTCAAAAACCAAAGACCATGAACCAAAAGAGGGAAACGAAAATGGTGAAAGAGACCAACATGGCAACCGTGTCCATTACACTGTCTCTCCGTAGTTTTCTCTCTCTGATCTCTCTCTTCAAGCGGCAAAATTTATCGAACCTTGCTTTGGCTTCTTCAGGATCGGGTTTTCGTCGCTCGCCGTTCTCCATGGCGTCTTGCAAAATCACGAAGCTGTCCCTGCCGGTCACGTGTCTCCCTTCCGTGTCCTCCATCGTCAGACTCGCCTCCCTCACGTGCATAGCGCCTCCGGCCTTCCCGCAGCACGTGACCCTGATAACCCACTGGACCGTCTCCATGGTCACCGCGAAAATAACCTCCAGATCCCCCGTCAGCCAGTGCCGCCGCGCCGCCACCGGCCGCCGGCTCGAGAGGTTCACCGCACGCTTCCGCGTCGGGTCGATGACGATCCAGCTCAGCCCCAGATTCTCCTCCAGGTGTGCCAGCCACGAAGATTCCTCATCGCACTTCGCGAATATCAAGGGAGTGGGGACCACCTCGTTGGGGTCGAGGAGCTCCACCCAGAGCGGGGAGGAGAGGAACCAACCCTTGTGGGTTTCGGTCGTGATGACACGCGAAAAGACGGGTCTGCCCTTGTAGTAGAGGTCCACGGCGGATACAAACTCCGGCGGCAACTGCGGCGGGTTGGGGTGGGGAGGAGGGGAGTATTGGATGGAGGGAAAAGAGTCGGAAAAGACAGAGCGGTGGGCAGCGGGGAAGGTATCGATGAGGGAAGAGGCGTGGGGTTGGTTGAGAGAGGGCCAGGAGGCGGCGCAGATGGTCCGCCAGAGGTTGTGATCGGTGCAGAGACGGCGGAGGTGGAGGGTGGCGGAGGATGCGGAGGCGAGGGTGGGGCCGTCGAGGCGATTAAGGATGTGGGATCGAATGATGTCGGGGTGGAGAGCGGTGATGTCAGAAGAAGAAAAAGAAGAAGCGGCGTCCATGGATGGCATGAGAAGAGAAAGTAAGAACAGTGAGAAAATAGAAATTTTGAAAGAGTTGTATGCTGACTTGGTTGGGGTTGCAGTGAGAAGGATAAGGATTATAGATATGATGGTTTTGTTATATAGGTTGATGATTGATGGTTGAATAAAGCGTGTTTGCAATGTTTGCATGTGAAGGATTAGGATTGGGATAGGTGATATATAGACTTGTTTTCAACACTCTTTTTCAGAAAAAGAACAAGTTGAGATGAGAGTAGGGTCAAGTCATATTTCGCTTCTAGATTTCTTATTTTTTAACTCTTCAAACTCCAACTCTCTAATAACATCATTTTATTAACCAATTCCATTCCACTTATTCGTATAAACAATTACTTTATGCTTCGTGCAGAGTAATTATGTTTGACTTAACTGAATTATCGTACCCAAAATTTAAATATGAGATCACTGGATGATTAAATTTATAAAATTATTTCCTTTATTAACTATATTTTATTCAAACTCGGAAATGTTTGAGTTAATTTTACGCCTCCCGTTCACGTCAGTGAGCATAATCTGTAACGAATAACTTTTTAGCAGATTAGGTTCACAATGGGATGGAACAAAAATATCTTGTTGATGATACAAATGTTTGTTTGTTCCTGCAACACATGCATCATGGTCCATCCAACAACCTGCTCCATCATTTCCTGATTAAATAAATAATAATAATAAAAAAAACAAACCTTATCCAATCTAACCTTCGGTCATCCAATTTTTTCCATTTTTCTTAATTCGATATTTATTTTCATTAATAAATTGTTCCTATCACTATATTTATTAGTATTTCGTTTGCGCTAATAATAACATATTTGAAAAAAATATATATTTAGTTTATATTCATTAGAAACAACGACAGTGGTGTTATTTGTCAATTTTTTAACTAGAAAAGTAAATATCTTAACAAATTTATCATTACTATTTTGTAGCGATTGAGAAGTTATTGGGGTAACTGAATTACTAATTGCCAACATAATATTACTGACAGTAAAATTGGTCGATATTAGTAACTGATTTGATTTCAGCGATACGAAAATAGTAACTGATTTAAAGTGCGGTAACATTTTGGCTGTTAAATAAATGAATCAACAACTGAACTCGTGTCGTGTATATTTGTGTAATCTGTGTTAGTCAATTTTGTGACCACTAATATTCATTGAGTTACTTGAAGACTCACTCGGTGTATAGTGCTACAATTAACAAACTTAATCCCTATTAATTATGCTACAAGATAGATGTTTTAAATCTTCTTAATTATCATACAAATTCCTCTACTTTTAAATTTACACCTTTAACGACGGGATATTTTTATTATGGCTTTAAATTATAATTATGTTGCTTTAGATATAAGTAACTTATATTTAATCTATTTAATTAATGAAACCGTATTTGTCCTATTATTATAATATATATATAAACATCATAACACAAATTTCTTTGAGATTTAGTAACTATATTTACAAGAAAAGCACTAAATAATTTATTGTTTCAGTATCAACATTTTTTCTCGTTCAATGTATTTTCCAATAGTAGATAATTTACAAATTTTTATATATTATTTCAAAAAAAATTATATATAATTAAATTGAATACATACGTCTTTTATATATATATATATATATATATATATATATATATATATAATTAATAATACTAAATTAAAAATGACATAATTGAATTATGATATGCGTTTCTATCTAAGCTCATGACAACACTTAATTATAATCAATCTTTTTCTTTAAATTTTCTATATCGTGTCACTAATGTTTTTTCTTTTTTATTATGCAAAACATATTTTTCTTTTTTCTCACACTAGTTAGATAATTATTCGTGCATGATTGAATCACTGTTATAATTGTCTCCATGTTTTATGACATTAGTATAGAAAATAAAATTTATGTATAAACAACCATGTGAAATTGTCCTTATTAAGGTATAAGATGAAAACAATGAATACTATTTTGCCCCATTGTCTCATATACCAAATATTTTATAAATATATAGTATTAAAGAATATTTTGTATGTGCTGCTGACTTAGGCAGGCGTGGGTGTCGCCTGAGTGAGCTTGATGTTACCGTCTAAATAGGCTAAAGGGTCGTCTAAGCAGACTTAACTTGTGTTACTATTTAGGTAACTCAGGTGCCACATTTGTAGGATTACGTTGCCATCTAGGCAACTTGGATTTCGCGTTCGTGAGTTTCTGTTACTATTTAGATAACTCAATGTCTCATTTGAGGATTTTTCTTATATTATTATCTAAGTAACTTGGTGCCTTGTCTGATAACTTTGCTTATGTTACTACCTAAGTAACTCAGTGCTTCCTCAAAGAGCTTTGCTTATCTTATTGCATAAGTAAATTATGTTATCGTCTAAGTAACTTGGGTGCCAATTCATGGGCTTTGTCTCACCGTAGGTAACTCGGATATCATCTTTATGGGCTTAACTTGTTTTATCTCTTAGTGTTGCTTTGAGGGACATATTTCCACATCATCGAGATAAGCTTTTATTTGAGCTCTTTTAACTTGTAGGCCCCATTCTAGAGAGTCCATAATGTAATATAGTTTGTTCTAGTTAGGTGCAAGCTTTCTTTGTGCTTAAAGTTTTGAGCATAGCCGGACTTTCTCCATACTAAGTCTACCTTTTGTGTCATTATTTATTGAATTCGGGAAGTATTATAATGTCGGGTTGTTATATTCTTTTGTACTTAAGTATTTGAATGCAAAGTTGCTCATGTACTCAATCATGAGAACGTCGAGTTTACTCCTATATTTGAACACTGGAACATTGAGTTGTTGTTCTACATAGGCATTGTAACGCTGAGTTACTCCTAGAACACCGAGTTGTTCTTGTACTTTGGCACTGTAACGTTGAGTTGTTCTTGTACTCACTGAATTCTTCCTTTATTGGGTTTTGGAACGTTGAGTTGCTCTTGCTCTTGTACTTAGAATACCAAATTGCTCATGTACTTGGTCACTTGAATGCTAAGCTGCTATTTGTACTTGGGCAATGGAATGTCAAATTGGTCTTGTACTCGGGCACTAAAACTTAGAGTTGCTCTTGTACTCGAGCACTAGAACGTCGAATTGTTATTATACTCAAGAAACTATAACATTAAGTATAATACTACTATTTTTTTTTCTTTTATATAACGAGGGTCGAACTGATTGGCAAGTGCGATACAACTTTATAATGCCAAAGGTTGGTTTGACCGAAGACGACTGAGAATAGGGAGTGTGACGACTTCCCTTTTTAGTTGTTGAAACATAATATCATACTTTTCACTCCAAAGGCAAGTCTAAGCTCCTTTTAGAAGCATGAAGAACAACTTTTCCTTTTGTGTTAAGCATGATAGAAAATGTGAGAATGAGACTAATATGTAGTTCAAACTCTGGACTTCCTTAAGATTAGTAAAATTTCTCATGTAGAGTTTGACCTCATATTTGTTTGGGTTAGTCTCTATTTCTTGTCAGATTATCATGAAATTCAGGAATTTGTTACACCTACACCAAAAGAAACATTTTTCTGAATTTAAACTTATATCATATCATGTTAGCATGCCTTATTAAAGACAACTTTTAGGTGTGCACGATGGTCAGCCCTATGATGAGCACCAAATATTTTTACCAAGATCTAGTGTGTATACCTTAAAACAAGTGACATAACATGTATGAATTAAAAAATCTTGATATATACTTCGAGGATTGAAACACATTAGAATATCTATTTGTAAAAGAATTTTTTATACTCAAACCAATAAAAAGTTTAAATCTAATAAAAGTGAAATATTTATTTATTAGATTTCTAGATAGTGTTTGTTGTAAAATGAATAATAATTAACAAATATAACAATTTACCATATATATATATATATATAAATTAATGAAATAATAATAATAATTTATAAATATATTTAATAAATAATATGATAGTTTATCAAAATTTAATGCCATATATTAATATATAAATATTTATAGCAACAAATATTTAAAAATATTTTTCAACAGATTAGTTAAACTGCTTTAATTTTTAAAACTAAAAAGTAAGAAACAGAGGGCCAAAATAGATAGATATGATATTTTAAAAATGGATTTAGTACTGTACTGTATACCTGGACCACCGATTTGGACGTAATGGAAAAAGTGAAAGCAATATGCTTTTATAGGATATTTTAATAGTGAGAAGAAATACATCACATGTCAAACGTCACTTCGTACACGCTCTGTCACTAAAATGTTAAAAAAAAAGCACACAAATAAAATTATATGGTACCTCAAAAAATTAAAAACTTCCACTCAAAAAGTTAATATATTGAATTTAATATCAGTAGTTTCATCTTAGATTCTACTTAATCATGGTCACACAAAATTATAAAAGCAGTTTCATTTTTAAAAAATTAAGTGTTGCGACAAAAGTATTTCTCTATACTCTTTGGTTATTTTCTTCTTGGTCTTTTCAAAGGGTATGATACTCTCACGCACAAATTAGTTTTGATCTTAATCAATATTATATTAAATGTTTGTAAAAAAGATTTCAAATATTGTAAAATAAAAATTAAAGTATATTTGTAAATACCATTATCTTATAAATTTAAGTGAGTCCAAATTTTATTAAGAAAAAATAATAATAAACAAATTATATTAAAATTTTGGATTAGAAATGTCATATCTCTTATATAATTTGGTTAAAGTTTTATTATTGCTTAATCTCTTCGGTTGATTCATATTTTGTCGTTATTGAATCTATACCATTATTTTAATTTATTTTTTATTATTTTTGTTTTGAAATGTAAGTATTTTAAAGGCAGATGTCGGTTTAAGGTGTATGTTTTTTGACAAAATTTCTGGTTGTGAGAAAAATGAAGAGGAAGAGTTGAAGAAGCAAGAATAACATCATAAACAGTTAAACGTGTGGTTGCAGAGTTGTAGTGAAGTTTGGTAAAAGTGTGAATGAATGTTAGCAGTCACAGGCTGAGGCCGGAGACCAATGAAAAGTCAAAAACGTAAGATAAGTAAATTTTTGTGGGTCGGCCAAACTAATTTCATTAGTAGTAATTAATGAAGGATCACCATTTTCAAAATCTAATTAACCGATCACAACATTACATTTACATATTTCCAACATAATCTCAGCTAAGAAAGTAGTTGATTATATCAGAAATCAAATCAATCAGAATTCTCCCTTCATCAAATCTAATCAGCTTTTGCTAATTTGCTTAATTCACCATAGAACTGCTTAATCTTTCTATCACGAATCATCCTTCTGGATAACATTTAAGATTGAACCTGTCTCTTTCAACATTTAAGATTTGAATGTGTTCAAGATTTTCAATAGCTGTTCTGATAAAAGCTTTAATATTTTTTTGTGAATTACATCACTGTTGATGCAACGGGCTGTTGTGTCGCTACAAAAGGTTGGAAGGAGTTAGCACAAAAATAGGAACAACTAGGAATGCAAATTGGTGACGCTGCTTAATTTGTAGTTGACACCAACCAATTCAAAAGGTCTTACCACTGTCATAATCAAATTTTTACGGATTTATTTTTTATATTATTTTTAAAAAAAATTACTAATGAAAATATTTGATGTTTATATAAATTTATATTATTTTTTATTTTATTTTAACGTGAGATTTTGTTTATATTTTAATAATTTTTTTTTATTGTTTCAATCTCATTCGTTTTGTTCAAACTCCTTCGTCAACTGTTTGCATTTGCATAACATTTTTTCTTTGAAGTACATTTTGATGCTGAAAAATGTGCTGTTAGCAACACTGTCTCAACTGAAATTTGAATTTGTGCATACAACAAGTCTTGGCACTAATGAATGAGTTTTGAGCATGGGTGAGTTTCAACTGAAGACTTTTGAAATGTGAGGGCAAATTAATGCATTGTGGTATTTTATGGACTAAATTCTGTTTTTTCTTTTCTTTTAAATATTAAATTTACTAATTGCCGGCTCAAACTGGTCCAGCTTTTTATACACGGATAATCATTTGACCAACTGACTCATTCTTTGAATTAATTGAAAAAGTGTTCATTTAGTGTTCAAAAACAACTTTTTGGTTGGGAGGTGGTTTAATATAAATCATTATAGTTACGTTTTTATTTCACATACTTAATTTAAGATAGATTGATAAATTAAATTTTTTAAAATTAATTAGACGATCATGGTAACATCAAATCCAAAAAAATGGGTACATTAAATAACGTGAAAATAACACATACAAGAATCTATTGAATAGTTTAACCTCTCTTTTTTTTATCAAGCGTAACTTAGCTCCTCCGCAATTTGGGTGCTGCAAACTAAAAGCAGAAAAAATGAATAAGAATGTGTAAATCAAAAGCCACATTTTCATCATGTTTTACAATTATGATTAATTTTAAATGATTCAAACACTAATTCAGAGCCGAGAAGCAAGGGAAAAAATACAAAAAAAAACTATCATTTTCCGCTGCATGTATTAGACTTTGTCTTTGAAGAAAATTTATTTAGCATCTATTCCAATGAAAACTAATCCAAAGCAACACAACTTTCGACGATTTAGATAAACTCAGACAAATAAACTCTTTTTACTATGTATACCGTCAGAGAGATTTGGATTATATTACAGTGGGAAAAACTCAAGGATAGTCAAGATCTAGTTTTTTTTTTTTTTAAACTACAAATAAAATACATATTTATTGACAAAATAAAGGTTATTTTAGTTATGATTCATAAATAATCTTGTATATTTTCATTTTAGTTTAATTAACTCTAAACTTTTAAATTACTATTAAGAAATAATTTGATGAATTCAAATATAATATTCCCAAATTGAATAGCCCCAGAAGAAGAGGAGAGGCCTAAAGTGATGAGAGTTTTCGGTTGGTTTACAAGAGTGATTATTGAAAAAAGAAAATAAAAGTAACATTATTTAAAAAAAAAATATTCAAGAATTTATATTTAAGACTCATTTGATTGTGTGCCAAACTTAGGAGGGAGTCTCATAGGAGTGAGAGATGTCACCATAATATTTAAATGTTAATGTAGACTTCCTAAGAGTTTCAAAGAAAAATGAAAATAAATAACCTCACTTGCCAAAAAGAAAATTATTCAAGAAGATATCAATCAACATCTAATATTTAAAGGACCAATTTGAGTATTTATTAATTAAGAAACAAAGCGCCAAAATTATCTTTCAATTTAAATGGTTATCAAAATATCATTTAATATGCGATTATGTGTTATCTATCCTAATATCTTATATTTGTTAATGAATTCAATGAAAGTTTATAAACAAATTTTAGTTACAATACATATGCGAATAGAATAATGTTTATAATAACTTGGACAGTCAATTTCTTAAATAATGTTTCCCACTGTCTAATTTATAAAATTAATTAATATTTACTTCTAAATAAATTATAATCAAATCAATATAAATGCTAATAATTTCTTTTATTAGAAAACCAATCATTGATATTGTTGATGGAGGCACCAGGCCACAAGCCCACCAAGGACAGGCCCGCTTAAATCGGGCTCCAGGGGCAGGCTAAATTGGGCTGGCTGAAACGCTTTGCCAGTTTTCTCTGCAAGATAAAATAGCAATTTCTCATTGGAATAAATAGTAATGGCAGATAAAGAAAACTTCTTTAACTGGTAGCAATTCAGATTAACAACAAAATCACCAACAAAAAGCATAGGAAAAGTGCCCTGGACTTCAGAAGCAATGAGAAATCTGACAGCAGAGTCGGTCTGAAAGATAATCCTCAACTTCTTGAAGACAAGTTTTCATCACTCATCACCCCATGTTGATGGCCCTCCATGTCCAATATCTGCTACTGGAAATGAAAGAGACTCCATATTCTGCATTTTAGCATTCTTAGGTTTGGCAAATGAGGTTACTGTGCTTCTTGCAACTTTCACATCCTTAGACACTTTCTCCTGTGCCTTCATTTCATCACCATGATTCTCATTTTCTGCATCATTGAGTTTAAAAAGCTCTGCAAATGAAGCTTCTGCATTGTCAATAATGTCGAGTTCATTTTCTTCCTCATTCTTACGTTTCTTCTTCAACTTCTTTCCAACCTTGGAAACATTCTCCTCAGGAACAAAACCCTTGTTGTCCAAGACATTCTCATCCTTTTTTACCTTTTTCTTGGTTGATTTATTCTCCATGTCAGGATCAACAGTAACTATAAGATTGTCTTTCTTTCTATCAGCCTTATCCTTTTTACCAGCTTTATTTCCCTCATCAATCACCCTGTCTTCCTTCTTGGATACATCATCAGTTTTCTTCCTTTTCTTACTTGATTTTCTCTCCGAGTCAAGATCGTCTGGGGCTTCGAGGTGATCATACTTCTTTTTATCTTTTGTATGAAATCTTGCACTCTTTTCTTCGCTGCTGTCTTTCAAATTTTGACCTGTCTGGTCTACTGAAAAATCAGGAGTTCCATCAACTACCCCACTTTGCTTGTTCTCAGTATCTTTATCTACTGGTCTAGCATTGAATATCTGTAGTCTTGGCAGTGCCTTCTTAATCTGTATCATTACACACAATATGAATGAAATAGAATAATCATGTGTGAATTCACAGAACAAGAAGCACAATGGGATCACCTTTCTGGTAATTTTATCAACAGCAGCAACAGGATTTCCTTGTAGATTAAGATTTCTCAAATTTGTGAGGAATTTGACCACCTATAAATGTAACATGATGAATGAACATGGTAAAGGGAGTTTGTTCTAGGCAATTGTAAAACATGCCAGAAAACGTGAAAACTCTAGATATGAATATCAAACCTTTACTTCTGACCACCTCGTGATCACATTATTCCCCACATCTAAATTCCGGAGCTTTGAATTGAACTTTAATTCATCAGGAAGAGACTGAAGTCCAATTTAAACAATATTAAAAAAATCTTAAGCACTGACGTCACGAAATAAATATGAATTCTGCTTCATGTATTGATACAAGATATTGATCCAAAATCACGTATTAAAAGCACACCTTGATCTCATTGTGAGCAAGGCGGAGCTCGCTCAACTCAACACAAGACTTGAGTGAGGTGTCAATATCCTGAAGCTGGCAATGAGAGAGGGAAAGCTGGAACCAAGAGAGATATCATCGGCAATAGGAACACAATGGTGAAACAAGCATCAAAGGAGTTCAACATATTGGGGAACCTCTTACCTTCGTGATAAATTTCACCTTCAGCAGAGCATCACCAATATTACGGATAGGATTTTTTGATAGAACTGCAGAAGTAGATATTGGAAGATTATATATGTATACCTTTTGTACATATTCGAGTTCCAACCATTGTGAGTTGGTGAGATATTATTTGGCCAAAAATAATTATGCATTTCAAACATACACAAACATAGATTAAAAGAAGAAATATAATGGTATTGGTTTCCATGTATACATATCAAGCAAGATTGAAAGGTCAAAGATTAACTTCTTAATACGTAATATGCCCCTTATATAAAATTATCAATGGCCTTTTACAACTTGAAAATGTGCTGCTAAACCTCCTAAAAGTAGAGTAAATTACACTGACAGTCCTGAGGTTTTCTCAAATTACACTGACATCCCTGTTTCTTTAAAATTATACATAAAACTCCTCTTTGTTTCAAGAATATTACATTGTCACCTCTTTCTACATACACGTGCACATACATGTAGAAATGGATGTAAGAGTAATTTAAGAAAATCTTACTAGGTATCATTGGAATTTAGTCAAAAATATATGTAACGTATCAGGATCTATCAAGAAAGTAATTTTAAATTTTCAATTTATTTCATCCTCATTGGTATGGGTTCTTGATTACTCGTCTTCATGTAAACTTTGCTTCAAGAATAAAGAAGATAATAACTAAGAAACTAAATAAATAAATAAAAAAAATCAATACAGCCTATTGTGCATTTGTGAAAGAACCATGACATCATCCAAGACATCAGTCGATAAAATTATAAACAACAACAAAATCTTATCGCACTATCATATGTAGGTGCTGAAAGCATCAGAGTGAAGGTATAATTAGTCATACCAAGAGTGTTCAATTCTTTCAGCTGATCCAATTTGCAAATGGAGGAAATGTTATTTTCTGCCAAAGCCAAAAAGAAAAGTAAGAGTGCAGAAAAGGGAAATATACATAAATAGAAATAACCACTGCTAATATTTTTCACATTGTACGAAAATTGATGTGGTTAGCAGGTGATTATGTAAAAATTCTCACCATTCAAAATCAGAGCTCGGAGACTAACAACTGAAGCGATCTGATCAATAGATTTAAGCTTATTTTTGCCTGCATTTAGCACCTGGTTCACATATTCATATAAAAGTGACTCCTAAATCCCTATGTAACTCAATGAGTTTAATCAGAAGAACTAAGATTAGGCGTGCCATTTGACAAGATTCAAGAAATAAGTTCATTAATCTGAACATTTGCATGCTCAAACAAAGCAAGCGCATCAAGGAAAAGAGAGAAGAATTAGTGTTTGGTGTCGTGTCACTATTTCTAAAGTCTTTGATGATAGTAAACAGATTCTAAGAACAATAAACTTAATTAAATTAAACAATTGCACATTCCCTATGAAATGAAATAATCAGTGCAAATTTGAATTCTTGGAAACAACTCTACACTTTTAGCAAGGATGAACAAATTAAATACCGTACTTATAATTCCAGTATAACAAGTATCAAGGCCGGAATCATGATTTGGGAGTTGAGGTTGCAATCATATCAATTTCAAGACAAGATGACTCTCCAGTCTCCTTTTCATGACCATATTCATACAAATGAAAATTTCCAATGCAAGTTTGAACAACCTACTCCTAGGGAGGGCCAATATAAATAGCACGGAATAGAAACATTTCGCTGAAAAATATTTGAATTGTT
Organism: Vigna angularis; assembly: GCF_016808095.1. Taxonomy (NCBI): domain Eukaryota; kingdom Viridiplantae; phylum Streptophyta; class Magnoliopsida; order Fabales; family Fabaceae; genus Vigna; species Vigna angularis. The sequence goes on along the minus strand of NC_068980.1, from coordinate 6,143,476 downwards.
GAAAGGAAAAGTGATGTACCACCATTCTAACAACTAACAGGCCAGTAAGTTCAAGTTGACACTAAATTCACTACTCACTAAACCACTTAAAAAAACAAAGCACACATGCATAAGATTGACAGTTAAAACTAAAATGTAACAAAACAAAACCCAAAGCAGCTTACAGTGAGCTTAGTGAGTCCTTGAATCCCTTCCAAGCTTTCTAATTTGTTTTCTACAACGGATAGCCACTTCAAATTAGCACATGATCTCAACCCCTGGAGTGGCATGCACAACACATCACTCGAAAGTGCCAATAATTTAAACCAAAAAAATACAAAATGTCTTTTCTTTTTCTTCAATAAAGAAGAGGCAAGAAATAAAGTACCTCAAGTGAAGTGAGGTTGTTGAGCTTCAGGTCAAGCTTTTCCAATTTTATGAAGTTGGCCAAGCATGTTATCTGGGTAAATTCCAAAGTAAAAAAAGTCAATAACTTTGGTCGTTATAACCACAAAAACGCACATAAAACAAAAGGGTATAGAATCTAACATCGGAAAGAGCTTTGTAAGTGAGATGCAGAGTGGTGACGGAAGATGGGTCGGAGACATTGTTGTCCTTCAACACTTGTTCGAAGTTCAGGCGAGTCATTGCCTCTTCTCTTTCACAGCACAGACACGGTCATTCGACAAAGTTGCCACTAACCAGCAAAGACTAATCGAACTTCTAAACCTACATTCACTCGCATCATAAAACCCTATTTTTTTTTGGTAATAATAACAAAATTCAGTGAACATAATTTTAATAAACTTATGGGTTTAATATTTGTTCGTCTCTAAATATAAGACACTATATTGAATTTATTTATTCCCTTTTACAAGATTATTTACAAACTATTCCTTTTATTTCTCTACCAAAATCTTTAACAATTTTATTCACAAATAATAAAAGTTATGAACGGTTTTTTTCAAAGTTTAAAAATTGGAAAGTTAAATTTTAAAAATAAAATGTTATCACTATTATTTCCTGTACATACATTAATTATTTAGAGGTTATTTTGAAAATTATTATACATTCAGATAACTTTAATGCTATTGGTTAAATTAACTAAATTTCTTAAACTTTACTTATATTTACTTCTATGTGTAAGGATTCATTCAACATTTTTCTTTCAATTTTATTCTTTAAATTTTTTTAATTTAAAATAGTTAATTTACCAATTTAATTCTTTAACTAATTTTTTCTAAATTAAATATCTTTTCATTTGGATTTTTTTAACTTAAATATTTTTTTAATTCTAAAATTATCAACAAAACAAATAAAATTTAATTATAATAAAATAATAAAATAATAAAAAATATTTATATTTAATTTTTTAATAATATAATATTTTTATTATTTTTATTACAATAAAAAAAAGTGAACCAACACATGATTTTACCAGTGAATGTTAATTAATTTTTCATGTTTTGTATCTAGGAATCAAAGAATAATAGATAATTTTTTTTAATTTTAAAAATAATTTTTAACACGTGTGTATACTTATATGATTGTCTTATTAACAACAATATGGATGATCAATTATAGCTAGGGTGGTTTAGTGAGTCCACCCAGCCATGTACGCCTTAGGTACAAACTAGGGAGCTTAGCCAACAGAAAGGTCGACTGATCATACACCAGCCCAAATGAATGTCTCATAACTCGGAACCCACATCCCACAACTTGGAGTGCAAGTCACAGATCGGCTGATCACCAAATAGGTCGTCAGGTCATGTATCAGCTCAAATAGCGAATCACTATCTTGATGAGCAAGATATCGAGCTTGGTCGGTTATCAAATAGATCAGTCATCCATGAATTGAAGTTAGTAAATTAAGCTTAAAGATTATCAACTTAAGAGTATTATATAATTACTCACAATTGGCTGTAATTAGGCCAACGCCAATAAAAAAACCATCAGGAAACCTACAAATAAATGTTTAAGGTAAGAAGTTAAGTTATGTACATTTACTATTATATTAATTGCTAACTGTTATACGTTGAACTAACTTTGACCTTAATCTCACATCCGAAAAAATTTGTATTTTAAAGTAATTTTCATAAGCATAAATTGAGTTAAAAATGATTAATAGTTCAATATAGAATAATAATATCGGTAATGGTAATGATAATGATAATGGTAACGGTAACGGTAATGGAAATGATAATGACAACCGCAATGGCATGATCAACGACAATGACAACTGTAACGACAACGACACCGACAACAATAACTGTAACGACAACGGTAACGATAATGGTAATGATAATGGTAATGGTAACAGGAATGAGAACGTGAACAATAATTGTAGCAACAATGGTAACAGGAACAGTAACGACAACGGTAACTGTAATGGTAACAATAACTGTAAAAGTAACGATAACGGTAACGTATCACTAACAATAATGGTAACGAAAACAATAATGGCAATGGTAACAACAACATCAACGACAACGATAACTAAAACGACAACATCAACAAGAACGATAACTATAACGGTAATGGTAACGACAACGATAAATATAATGGTAATGACAACGAACACGATAACGATAAAAGTAACAGTAATGGTAACAATAATAGTAACGGTAATAGTAACAATAACGATAAAGGTAATAGTAACAGTAACAGTAACGATAAAAGTAACAGTAACAGTAACAATAAAAGTAACGGTGACGGTGACAATGACAGTGCTGGTGATTGTGACAATGACAATATGGTGGCGGTGATGATGACAGTGACAATGACAATGGTGGTAACGATGACGGTGACAATAACGTTGATGATGCGGTGGTAGTGACAGTGATGGTATGGTAAGGGTGTCGGTAAGATTGCGGTGACGGTTACGATAAGAGTGTTGATGACGGTAAGAGTGTTGGTGACAGTGACGAAGACAATGTAGTGACGATGACGGTAATATTGTCGATAACGGTGAAGGTGACAATGATAGTGATAGTGACGATGACGGTGACAGTGATAGTGATAGTGATGATGATGGTGACAGTGATAGTGACGATAACGTTGATGTTGACGATCATAGTGACAGTCATGGTCACTATCATGGTGATAATCATGATAACAGTAACGATAATGGTAACAATCATGGTCAATATCTGGGTTACGGTCACGATATTTGTAATGGTAACAGTAATGGTAATAATAATGGTAACGGTAACGTTAACGGTAATTGTAACATTAAGGGTGACTGTGACAGTGACGGTGATGGTGATAGTGATAGTAACAATAACGGTGACGATGACAATGACGTTGTGGTGGCGGTGACGATGACAGTGATAGTGACAATGACGGTGACGGTGTTGGTGACGATGACAATATTGGAGACGGTGATACTAACGATGCGACGATGGTGACAATGAGGGTGGCTTTGATGGTGAAAGTGACAATGAAAGTGACGGTGACAGTGACAGTTATAGTGTAGTGGTGGTAATAGTGACAGTGATGATGGTGATGACGCTGACGCTAACGGTGATGGTGACAATCACGATAATGGTGACAGTGACGGTGATAGTGACGGTGCAACGGCGATGATGATGACGGTGATAGTAACAGTATTGGAGATGGTGACAGTGACGATGATAGTTACAGTGATGGTGACGGTGATAGTGACGATAACAATATGGCAGCAATGACGATGAAAGTGACAATGATAGTGAAAATGATGATGACAATGATAGTGTAGTGACGATGACAATAACGATGACGATGACGATGACGGTAACAGTGACAGTGACATTCATAGTGATAGTGACGATCACGGTCATTATCACTGTGACGGTCATGATAACAATAACGGTAATAGTAATAGTAATGATAACGATAATGAAATGGATGTTAAGAGTGCTTTCTTAAATGAATTTATTAAAGAAGATGTTTTTGTTGAAAAACCTTCTAGTTATGAAGATTATAAACATTCTAATCATATTTATAAACTAAACAGAGCATTGTATGATTAAAACAAGCACCTAGGTCTTGGTATGAGAAACTTAGTCATTTTCTATTACAAAATGATTTTTTGAGAGGCAAAATTTCGACTTAACTTCCTCATTAATTGTCTACTTCAACACCACCAAGTTCGACAAATCGTTCATTAAGTGGAGAAAGAAGTTGAAAAACGTAAAGAATGAAGATGTGTGTATAAAGAAAAACCTTGGAGATGGAAAAGAGGAAGACAGGAACCCACGATGATAAAAAATGATGACCTTCAAAAGAGTTATTCTCATGAAGGCATGATGGTGGCGAGTGATGCGATTCGAAAAAGTAAAAATTGAAATAAAGTATCAAAAGAATATGGAAGAGCATGGAAGAAGAACGAGAAACATCAAAAACACATTTTTATTAGAGATTCAACTACATTTTCTCCTTTTTATTCTTTTTTAAAAATACAAAATTTTAGTTACTAAGCTATGTCATTTAAAAATAGACAACAATATGTTACGTCACCCTCTTTTTAAGGCCATTTAGCAAATTTAGTGACAAGGATTACATTGTTTCAATTTGTTGAAAAAAAAAAGTGAAAGACCCAACTACTTCCAACCAATAAAGAGTACCTCTTTAATAATTAAACATTTTATTTAAAATTGATTTAAGTAAATGTATTTTATTTTCTATTAAATTTAATCATAAAGATAAAAATGTAAATTTACTTTTTAATTTATTAATATATTTTTTAACAATCACATCATACAAAAACTTTCATTTCAAATCCACTCAAATCACACCATATTTCTTTTAATCCAAAATCCAAACACATTTGTCTTGACACATTCATTGTGCCTTTCATATTAACTCAACCATGCACCCCAAGTATTAATGCATTTTCTTCTCTAGTCTCTCTTTGTATATACCAAATTTCAAAATCAGATTTAGAAACTAACTCGATTTCAAAATCCAATTTAAAAAATCATCAAATTTTGAAATTCATTATTTATTTTTCCTAAGTTTTAAAACTCAGTATTTATTTCTCACATATTTTAAAATTTAGTATTTATTACTCCCAAATTTTAAAATATGATATTTATTGCTCCTTGAATTTCGCTATTTATTTTGAAATCCAGTTAACTATATGAAGTCTAGTTAACTAAATTTAAAATATTTAATAAATTTTATTTAAATGGATTCATATTTTTATTATTAAAATTTTAAAATCTTATTAACATATTTGTTGAAATTTTGTTTTAAGTTAAAAATTTAATAAATATTTTTATTAATATAATTTTCTTTTATATATTTATTTGAATTAATGTAAAAATAAAATTTATCACAAAAATTACACACCTTAATTCAAAGGAGTACAGCCCAGAAGTTGTGTTTTGCAGGCCAATTCTGTTGCTGAGTTCGTTTTTATTAATAATAATTTTTTAGAAAACAAGAATTGGCATAGGTGAGGAGGACTTTCAAGATTTGTTTGCGTGGTGGATCATGATGGGTTTGCGATTCCAGCTACAAAATTTGGATCTCTAGTTGTATCATCAGTAGCATTCTATCAACAATTTAATTGACTTTCTGATAGCCCTTGAACCCATGTGCGAGCTATGTTTGTGTGAACTCTAACGAATTGAATGTGCCCCTTCTTCACCACGGCTTTTTCCAGCAATGTTTGGGATCTTCATAGATAATGACGATTTAAAACTCGTATTTCAAGGAAACATGGATTAAAACGTGTTGCACCATATGGCCCTGCCTACAAAATCGAATTTCAAATGCAAATGTGCTCGCAGCATTGTATTAAAAAAGATGCTTAAGGTTGGATTTAATTTTCTACCTAAAAGAAGTGATCAGTCAGTATTCATTTTGACGCGGGTCTACCACTACCGGCTGGTTGGTTACCGCCAAATATTACAATACGGTGAGGAGAAAGGAGCTGATTTGTCATCAGAAGAATGGTTCTGAGCTAGTCTCGTCATCCATCAAAAAAATTGGGCTGATTATATATACTTGCATTATGCAGCAGTCCATTTTCTTTGAAACACTGACCAATGGTGCTTGCTATACAAAGTTTTCTCAATATAACAATTTATAAAATACACAATAAACAAGGCTCAATAACAACCTATGCACCCCCTACACAATTTGGTGATTTGTTTCAATCTATCAACATAATTTGCGAAATCAGTTCCGAATTGCTAACCATTCATCTGGACCCCATCATTTCCTGTCACGTCACGCCACTACAATTGATATGCCAGTTAAATTGCAACGCCTTCTCTAAAAAACTGTGACATAGGAAACTATCTAGACCAAAATGGTAACCACAAAGCACAACCAATTTTACAAATTGAAAATGACTGAAACATTTCAATGTTCAGGACATAATATAGCCTGGCCTAAAAATTATAGCAAATGTAATTCAGCCCAAAAAAGAACAATTCATCCAATGAGATGCTAATTTAAAACCTCTTGAAAGTCATGATTGATGAGCATTCAGCAGCGCTCTATAGACCATATCAATGAATTGATTGTCCTACCACAGCCAAAAACAACAAAAAATTAGTATAATAATACTTTGCCTTGGTAGGAGATAGAATGACTGGATCATACAAAATTATCCACTTCCTTACAGCCATTTAAGATCACTGTAATCCCTACACAGAATATCACACAAGCACCAAACAAGTAGACTAACCTGAACCAGCACCAGAAGAGCATCTCGAACCTTTTCTCTAGAAATAACTGGACTGTAGTTTGGAGAGGGAGCAGGAGCAAGTGATGGTGGTGGATTTGGTGGTGGAAATGGCTGTAGCAGTGGAGCACCATATGGACGTTGTACATTAACAGCAGGATGAAGTGGAGGGGCAGTAGGTGTGGATGAAGATGCCGGGGGTATCATCATTGCTGAAGAAGGGGGAGGGGCGAAAAAAGAAGGCTTCACAAGTTTTGTGGTTCGATTACTGCTGATGGATTCAGAAACATCATGATGGGGAATTGGAGGAGTAGATGCTGAAAGCGGGGGTATCTGTAAGGTTGGCACAGTGGGTGTTGCAGCATGAGTTTGCACTGAAGATGAAGAAATTGTAGCAGAGGACTGATAAGGCTGGCCAGTAACTGGAACATTTGAAGTATTCCCAATAGCCATGGCTGCCTGCAATAATAATGTGTCAGGAAAAACCATTCTCATCATCAAATCTCATTTACAAATATTGAACTTATCGTATCAAACAATCTTTGCAATATCAATTTGAATAAGTAAATAATCATTAGTGAAGCACCAACGTTACAGTTCAGCAAGGAATATGCTGAAAATTTGAAAGCTAAATGACGATCTAATTGTCTATAATAGTGTAGCAAAGAAAACAATGAAAAGTTGAGAATCGCTCAGGATTTCACAGTTAGTTTGCAGGGGCTACTCTTCCCTTTTGTCAATTGAGCAGCTTTCAAAAGATAAATGTAAAACTGGATATCTTGTAACACCTGAGATACTAAAATTGAACCATGTAGTGAAAGAAGAATTCAAAACTATAGATGGAATAAGCCAAAGTTGTATAATTTTATGTCAATGGAACCCCTTTGTTCTCCAACAGAAATTAGCAGGAAAAGACTGTTAGGATATAGCTGAAACTGTTATATATCAATATAATAAATGACTAAAAAAGATGAACAAACCAAAGGACAAAATCATGCTAAGCACGCATGAAATTATCCACCTCCACGGAACAAATGTAGTCACATTTATTTGTCAAGAAAGCTTAGAATGGATTGAGAGATCAGAATAACATGTATTAGAAACAAATAACATTGCTACCAGTGGCACATACACTGAAGAAATTTACAAAGGATGGATCATCAGGAACATCAACCACATTGGAAGCAGTTGATGATGGTGGTTCAAGAGGACCATCCATAACTGCCATAGTTGGTACTGCTTCTAGCTCCTCAAACTCACTGCAACAAGTAAAAGCATTACCTCATTTACTCAGATTCAAAGTATACTGCGTGCAAAAATATATGGATAATGAGTAATGTCTACAGAGTGCAAGCTAAAACTGTCAACAAGATAGTAATCACCTATTGGTCACACAATAAAAATTTCCTTTTTCCAGAAAATGACTGCAGTACAATGAAGGTAAAAAAATTCTCAAAAGCATAAAAATAGAAACGAATGAAACTGAGAAAGCAACAATGCTGCCCAGTATGTCTACATCAAAGGCAGGATCAATGCAAATGCCCTTGAAACAGGCATGGGCAGTGCACCAGACTACAGGCAAAAACATAATCCTGAGCAATAGCAATGTATACAATTATATGATAATGTGACTAGGTGTAAGTTGCAGTCATTATTTATCAACATGTAAACTACACGTATGCTAATCATAATCCATTGATTATTATGTGGTACTGAGTGAATTTATGTCGCATGCTCTTTCTTGTCACTATCTCATGTGTTTCATCTTCCATGGGCTACCAAATGACATGCAACAAAATGCTCGAGCTAAAACATATCCATCTAGCTCACTTCAAATCCATTGAATTCGAAAGGAACGTGGATATGATTATACTTTCAAAAAAGATAAATGAACTAGAATTTTTAAAAAAAAAATCATGGGGGAGCAGGCAGAATCACTTAAACAGTTGGGAGCACATTATTACCTCTTTGTAGAAGAAACCTTTGACTTTGGTGGAACCTTGGCATATGCATTAAGGATCCTGAAAATTACGCAAATATATATGAATCATATGGAGACATGAATTTTACAAATTCCAACCAATCTAGGTCTCTGTGCTAAACATCAGCAACTAAAACCACTGGATGGAGCTGCTAGTTAAATATTTGTTTTCCTGTTCTTTGTATATGTCCAATATTTTGAAAATTTTATTGCAGTTTTTATGATGAAAACCATCTACATAATAGAGTACCAGTATTATTGTTTAATCAAAGTTTTACTACTTTTAGGAAGCGACATCATATTTCAAAAGTCTAAGTACATAGGAAAATGTCAAAAGACTATATATAGTCAAGTACAACTAAAATTCATGGTAATGTGCAAAAGAAATGACAAGCAACGGAAAAGACAGAACTAAAGCTAATTATTGCACATAGCTTATATGTTATCTGCAATATCATTAACTAGTTTCAGGATTCTTTCAAGGATTCAACAGATGCAAGAAAAATTGAACTTTACATTCCATCAAGTTTAGAAGCAATACACAAGTATGAAGAATTTGCTCAATCTATTGGGGAAAAGAAAAATTCTCTTTTCCTCTTTCAAAAACTCTCGTAAAGACTATGCTTTTTTATCACAAAATGAAATAATCCAAACATGCAAAATACTCCCTGGATTGATCAGAATCACTAAAGATGACAAAATTTGACAATTTAACATCATGAAAAAATCACAGGAGAAATAGCAATTTCATAATTATATACATACTAAGAGCAATACCTGCTAAAAAGATTAGCAACCTCTTCACATTCACGGGAATTATAGAACCAGATACCATTCACTTCTTGAGCAGCGTTTCTATAGAGTAGATATGGCACCTGAACTTCATACTCGAAATCCCCCAAGAGATTCTCCACTAAATTCTCTGCTTATGCCATCATGGAAAAGGGCGAAATGCAAGTTACATGCAATGACATTAGGCAGTTCTCTACCACAAAGTCTAGTATCAACAGTCAACACAGTATCTATACCATATTTTCCCATCCTTTAAAACAGATTAGAAGATATTTACAGTTCACACAATTAATAATTCGCAATACTCATAAGATTGAGTGCAAGTTGATGTGCGCAATGTCTATCGATAGCTAATACCACAGCCCCAATTATAATTTTAAGGTTAAAACCACACCCACATACTGGAACCATGTTATTATTATATTGCCTTGATGAAATACAGAGGAAAAAAATAAGTAGCACTTAATACATAATTTCAAAACCAAACCAAAAAACGGTACAATCAACTGTCATAGATTCATATTACGAACAAAGATCAATTGCACAATACGCCAGCTTCCAAAAACACCATTTGCTTTCCCGTTTTTTTTAAACAAAATGACAACAAACAAAGGCAGATTGAGTCACTAACCAGTATTGCGACGGTTCATCACAATAAACTGAAATCGAGGTTGTGTGTTCCTGAAATTAAACAAAGGCATAAACACGAGATAAAACTCGAATCCAAACACCTGGATCGTCGAAGCGATGAATCGCGAGATATCAAGAATACTTAAAGGTGGAAAAGTAAACAAACCTCTTGACAACGAAGAGAGATCCTTCAACGTCCTTGCGACTCTGGAAAGCAATCAGAGCGATGAGAACGGAATGAAAAAGTAAAAATGAAGGGAAAATAGATAGAGAGAGCGAGCGAACCCATTGGCTGAGGTCGATGTTGAACTCGTAGAAGGTGACATGTGCTGCGGTGATGAGAATTTCTTCAACGAAGGGGTCGATTCGTTGGAGAACAGTAAGATTGAGAAGCTTGGTGCTGTGCTGGTCTAGATTCGGCATCAGCTTCCCATTCTGAGACATTTTCGGTTGTTGTGTCTGTACCAAACCCTAGAAATTTGGGGTTAGAGTCTCTGCGTCTCTGAAACCGTGAGAGAGAGCACAACACAACGCAGGAGAAGAAGGTTGAGGTTGAGTCGATCAGACTCAGCTTCTTCCCAAAGAAAATCCTTGCTAAATGACAAAATAAACCTTCTAACCAATCCATACGCATGAATTTTAGTTTCTTATATAAATTTCAGAAGAGATAAAAAAAAATCTTCTGATATAATTATTTCAGTTTTTTTTAAATCATCCGTTAATATATAAAATTAAAATCTAGAATAATTCAGTTTAAATGGTTTTAATACTATAATGGAATTCGCGAGAAATAAATAATTTTGAACTTATTTATATTATAATATATCAGCGAAAATATGTTTAATTTTTTATGATTATAAATTTTATTATTATAATTATAAAATATAAATAGTTTTTATAATTTTATTGTGAATAACTTTTAATCATTTTATAAATAGTATTGCAATTAAAAATATTTAAATTTAAAAAATATCAAATTAAAAAAATGATTAAATTTAAAGAAATAACAAATTTAATAAAATAATTATTTTAATTTAAAAAGCATTTTATTTAAAATGTAAATTTGGAAGGACAAAGAAAAGACAAACCTCTATTGTATAACATTATATATTTATACTATAGTAGAAAGATGTGATTAAAACAAAAATATCAAAAATTCAATTTTCTAAATAAATAAAAATACGTGATAAAAATATATGACGCGAAGGAATCCTCTGTGAGGATTCTTAAAACGCTTATTAATTATGTCTTTTTATAATAATATTTTTCTCTATTTTACTACAGAAATTACTTTTTCAGAATACAATTTTTTATTTTTTTCTACAACTATACATATATTTCTCATTTTTTAAATTGATATTTTAGTTTAATAATAGTTTATTAAGTCTTTATATTTTTATTTAACACTGAAGAGTATGGATTAATGTTTCTTATTCCATTTATTCATATTATTTTTGTATCATAGAATGAGTATGTTGAGATAACTTCTAAAATCTTATGGTGTTTTAGAAGTGGTGGTAGTCTAAAAATTGTGAGATTTGATTATTTTAATATTAAACGGTTTTATTATAAATATTTTTGTTATAAACGAGTTTCATTATTTTAAAATTGTATCATCTCTATAAATCATTTTTCTAGAGTTCTCTACTTTCTCTCTAGATTTCTTGATCTCAAGTCATCTATTTGATGATTAGGAGGTGCCAAGACGATCACGGCGTCAAGGTCTTCAAATCCAACCTTTCAATTTGCTGTTTAGAGCAAGTAAGTTAGAAACCCTTTCTTTGATATTTTAGGGTTATTGATTCGGTAAAGTATTTCTGTTTTTGCATGGATCAAGCACTTTTTTTCTTAAATTCTTGGTTTGTTTGTGATTCTAAAGTTGGTCTCCAATCACCAACCGGTGGTTTGTAAGATTTCTAGAAGTTCCTTGTGCCGTAAGAAATCTGTGAAGCGTTTAGAAGTTTTGGAGTTGTTGAGTCAAGGTAAGGGAAACTAGATAATTGCTTTTAATTGAAGTATTTAGTGTAAGTTTGGTAGTATATGAGTATTAAACTGTTTGAATGAAAATGTTGTTTGTTGTTAGTGATAATTGAGTTAATTGGGTAATATTGATGTTTTGTGTGATGATGTATGTTATAAAATTGTTTGAATCTGTGTGTATGCGTGTTTGAGATGTGAAAATTGTGTTGAGGAAGTGTTTGATGCGGATTGTATGGTTGGAAGAAAAAGGGTAATCTTGGTTGTAGGTTAATTGGTTTAAATTGGAGATTTTGATAAGGAAATAGTGAGAAATGGTTGGTGTATTGTTTTGCTATAGTTGATCTTAGTTATGAGCTGATTTGGATTTTAATTAAGTGTCAAAGTGGGAGGAAATATGTTATAAAAGGGTATGAGGTTGTGTAGACATAATTTGCATTAGTCTAGGACTTATTTTAGGAAGTGGAGTAGTGAAAATGAGAATTAGGGGTTAGAGGTTCAAATGATTAGTTGTAATAGCTTAGTTAAGTCATTTGTGACTTGTGAGAACTACTCATTTGATAAAAAAATGTGACAAAGGTGGTAGATTGGGATTTGAGTCTATAAGTTGGTGTTTTGGAGGTTTTGAAGTGGAATAGGATTAGAAAACTCTTTATATTGATGTTAGTAAGGTTTAGGAACACTTGTTCAAGTTCAATTAGGTATATAATACAATTTAAGAGAGTTAGAAGTTGGAAAAAATAGTTAGAATTGATAAACTTGGAGTGAGTTGCATAATTTTGCAGAATTGGTGTTGCATAATTATGCAGACTCGCTGAGCGAATAGATCCGCACAGCGAGTCGTCATGGCGAGTTGCTCTCTGTTAGAGCAGTCGCATAACGAGAAGGGGCATTGTGCGAATGGTTGTGCGAGTTGGCTCACTGTTTGATGATTCGCACAGCGAGTTGGGTCGCTTGGCGAGAGATTTGGGGTCTGGTACCACTGGAAGTTTATTCGCACAACGAGCTGGGTCGCAGTGCGAGAAACCTCTGTGGTCGCTCAGTGAGTGTGTGCGCTGAGCGACTCGTTCATATGTTTCCTCTTTATTTTCTTGTTCTAGTTTAAGTTAAATAAGATTGTGGAATTATTTTGAAGCATGTATGAATGTGTATTAAGGTATATGATTTATCATGTTATGAGTTATGTTCCAAAGTGAAAGTATGTGATTTTAAAGTATGTTTGATGGACGTAATTCCATGATCCTCACAGAGGGTTACATGGTGGTGCCCTGTGTTGTGTTCCAAAGTGAGATCTCTTGGTGAGACTCAAGTAAGTTTAGAATGATTGCAGGGAGCTCAGTCTTAGGGTTATCTTGAAACTCCAATGGACTTTCATCCTCACGTAGAGAGGATTGATCCATGTCGTGAGGAGTAGCAGGAGGTCTTAGTCTTGGAGGCTTCCAGTATGCTCCAAGGCGCGGAATAGACTAATCTCGTGAGTGTGGTAGGGTGAAACCCATTGGCAATGGCTTCGCAAAGCAGTAGAGGCCACCACGAGTGCACAACTCACCATAGCTCGACAATCGTTCTAAGTCCGGACAGTCCATGCATAATAAGTGTCCTACATAAAGTGTTTGATGATATCATATGTAATATGTTTTAAATGAGTTTATATCTATATCTATATATATATATATATATATATATATATATATATATATATATATATATATATATATATATATATATATATATATATATATATATATATCGTTCCTCTATTGTAAACTAGTTTACCCTTACATTTCTGTCGTCTGTTTTTGTTTGTTGTTTCTCTATTGTGATGATCACCTTAATGGTGTGAGCTTAGGGGTACAATTTTTCAGTTGACTCAACGGGAGGTTGGGAGTGAAACTTGCAGTATAGGTTTTACTTTTATTCTTCAGGTGAAGAATTTTATTCTCAAAAAAATCTGTAATTCTTTTCTATCCTTAATAATGTAAGGTTCATTTTAGTAGTTTTATATTATTAAATTGGGATGTTACATAACTAATTAAATTAGATGTTATTACTTTGGGATTTATGTAAGATATCATACTACAAAATTTATATACAGAAATAAACTAAAAAACAAATTTCAAGCCATACAAGAAATTTACATTAAATAAACTAAAAAATAGCTTATATGATTAATCCTTCTAAACTTTCCCTAAAATTAATTATTTACATAAATGAAACTTGTTTATATTTATAAGATTCCTTAAACCTATAAAAATATATTCACATCACCTAATTAAATCTTGATAATATGATATATTAGTTATTATTAATAATTCAGTTATTTATTTATTATATTATTATCTCTTTTAGGTAAATATTATTTGAATAGAAATATAAATCTATAAATATAATTACTATTTTTTAAAAATATTTTTTTATAAGAACACACTTTCACCTTATTATAAAAAATTAAAATAAAAGTGTCTTCGGATAATTGAGTTATTATAATTCTTATTAAATTACATTATGATTCTTATATTAAGTATTTCGTTTCTTATATTTATTTATTCTTATTAAGGTTTTAATTCAATTTCAAATCATAGGATATATTTTAGTATTGTCAAAATGGGTTGTAACCCGTGAGCTAATTCGGTTCATCACATGTTTGAGCTCGGTTGGGATTTGAAAAAAATGTAATTCTTTTTATGCAGGCTAGTTTTCAACCCGACTCACTTAGAACCCGGCTCATCAGGTTGAACTCGTGGTGAGCCGGATTGGCTCACCAACCCACTTAATTTAATTTAATTATTTATTATTTTGTGTTTCAATATTATTAGTTAATATTTTTTTATTATATTCTAGATGATGATAAAGAAGATGTTTCGAGAGAAAAAAATATTATAGATTTATCTATTCAAAACTCTAATACTATAAATGGACAAGTGATACAAAAATTATCAATATTAAAAACTTATTTGTTTGTCTTTTGTACATGTTTTTGGATTACGCTTCGATTGTATGATACTTTTTTTATTATTTTGAATTGTCTTTGGAGTTTAAGATTAGTTTAGTATGAGGTTCATTTAGATTTGAATTAAAAAAATTGTAATTTTTTTATTTTAAGAAAAATTATAATTAGTGAGCCAACCCGTTTAACCCACTAACCTCTGGGGGTCGGACTGGGTTCGAATATTTTCAGCTTACTAATAAGTGAGTCAGGTTGGATTGACTCACTAAGTGACCAACCCGTGGTGAGCCGAGCCGGGTCGAACCGGGTTACCCGTTTTGACAGCTCTAATATTTCTAAAAGAAAACTGAAATTTAAAAATGCTCTAATATTAATCAATTTCAATTTCAACCTATTTTCAAAATTTTAATTTAATACCATATGTCAAATTAATAGACGCAAAAAAGTTTCATACAAGAAATAGATATTATTAAAATGTATTCTTCTTTAAAATATGTAACCTTCAACAAAGTTACTTTGTTTTTATTGTTATTATTATTATATATGTATATATAGTAAAAATATTAAAATTTTATAATCACCGTATAAATATATCAATTATTCATATTTTTTAAGCTTTAGTTCTTAAGAATATAATAAACTCAATATGTAATTATTTAATATAAGAAAAAAATGACAAGTTAAATTTATGACGATCTTAAATGAATAAATATAAGATAAAATGTCATTTGTTTTTAAT
Organism: Vigna angularis; assembly: GCF_016808095.1. NCBI lineage: Eukaryota > Viridiplantae > Streptophyta > Magnoliopsida > Fabales > Fabaceae > Vigna > Vigna angularis. The sequence continues at coordinate 6,127,755 of NC_068980.1, read as the reverse complement.
CAGTTTTAAACATTTAATAAGTTTTGTGTGATAAACTGAATATATTTTTTATTAACAATGAAATAACCTCTTATTAAAATTTATTCTTCTTTAAAGTATGTAATATTCAATAAAGTTACGTTTTTATTATTATTGTTATTATACGTATGTGTTTATGGTAAAAATATTAAAATTTATAATTATCTCTACAAATATATTAATTATTCATACGTTATCTAAGTTTTATTTCTTAGGAAAGTAATGAACTCGACATGTAATTATTTAATGCAAGAAAGAAAAAACTGACAAGTTAAATTTATTATGATCTTAAACGAATAAATATAAGAAAAAATATCATTGGTTTTTAATTGTAAGGTTAAAAATTAAAGCTTGAGTTGAGAAGGAGGACTTTTTAACCTTGGTCTCAGATTTGCAACGTGGAATTTGTTTTACAAACAAACTTGAACATGATTTTTCACTTTAATGTAACACAGACACACATCATTTACACCTCAAACTCTTGCAACTTTACAATAATATTATACAAATACAATAGAAGCTTCTATGAAGCACCACCATTACCATCCAAATTCTCTTTTCAACGCCTTTTGAGAGCCACAGAGGAGAGCACGATCAAGAAAATTAAGAAAACCGCAGCAACGAAAGAAGCCACCACAGCTTCACTAGTGACCTTACAGAAGTCAGTGTACTGCTGACAAATGGCGATCCAATTGGCATCTTGGCTCCCATTGTGCGCTAAGTACACAACAGCTGCAGCAGCCGAAGCAGCTGCCATGACCAAAGCCATTGTAAACTGCAACAGTTTTAAGTATTATTGAGTGAGTGAGATTATTGTTAGAACAAAACATGTTGGTCAATGCATTATCTTAATTCAGACTTACTATGTCTATGATCACCAGTAGAAGCCTTGGCCCTACTACAAAAGGCCGAACCATGCAGACAATTGAAAATGGCAATGAGAGGATGAGGAATACAGCTGCTGCTCCATTTGCAAATACAAAAAACCTGCACGACACCAAAATAAAAGGATGGTATTTGCATCTAATTAGTGTAACGATTTGTGATCTCCTTTTGGTGTGTATATTTGTGTGCCAAAAGAGGTATACATATAGTGACATAGCATTTGCACTAGCACTGATGAAGAGAAAATGTTTTGTGACATTTAAAATTGGACCCAATCTTTGTTATGGAACACAAACTTACTGAAACATTGGAAAATCATCCCATTGAACATGAAACTGAAAGAACTGGGTGAAGAATGGAAGTATCTGTTCATTGTTCCCCATGACGGCAGCAGCACCTATAGCAGAACTAATGGCTCCGAGCCTAAGGATGAAATCCAGGATTGCGGCACCCTTTCTCCATCTCCCCCTTGGGGATGGGGTAGCTTTTGTGGAAACTACAGTTACAGCAGGGGGAGCAGCCTCAGCAATGGTTTTCCCTTTGCCATTGCTCCTGGTCCTCCTAGATTCTGGGCTCGTAGGTGCAGAAGCTGCATCCTCTTTCTTTGAGTCCATCACAATGGATATGGAAGGTACTCTTTTCAAAGGTCTGGAGAAGGAGATTTTTTTTTTGTGTTATGTAATGTGGAAGCTGTTACTTGTGTATACATATATATATAGAAGATGCATAAAAGAAAGTTGACGGAGTTGGTTAGTGAAGATCTCTGTTGCTTTGTCAAGTCTAATTCTGTAAGGTGTAATGAAGGAGTTGTTCAGAACTTACTTGCTCCACATCGTACCAAAAACATTTTTCCTTGATTCTGTAACGTTCCTATACGAATGTGACAAAACCGCCAACCAAACTAACGAATGCGAAGACCAATAAATAAATAACCTCAAGTTATATTTATTTATTCATTTGTATATCGTATATCTCAAATTTGTGCAGGTGATGACAAGTAGTGCAATACAGACGAAACACAATACTACAAGGAATGATTCAAGCAAAAAATAATATCATAAATCAAGCACGAATTAAGTGGTGTGGTTTGGCTCGCAATTTGAGTCTTGGTTTTTGGTCATACATAAAACTATTCAGTCGTTAGTTATACTTCCCATCTAGGCCTAATAGCTAATATAGTTCATTCTTAAAACTATCATAAATTTATAACATTTGCGTGTGAAAGACTACATAAGTTTTAGCATTACATTTATTCAAAAAAAAAAATCTCAGCTATTGGTAATGTCAGTTCATTAAATTGTACCATATGTTATCAGTTAACCCACGTCTCGAAACTAAAACGACCAGATAACAAATGGAAGAATAAAGGGTACAATTTGTTAACAGCACAAATAAAAAATTTTATTCACCTCATTTATTAAAATGTGTCAATCACCATAAAAGTGTCAAAGTTTTCTCCCAGTTTACAAGCTGCGATCGTACAACCTTATATTACATTACATCCTTAAAAATTGCTGTGGTGGAAAGAATGACGAACACCAAAATTGGTATTTTCTATCGTGCTATCAGAGAACCATGATATTTTGGAAATTATCTTCCAAACAACAAATGGTTACCGCCTTTACGAAAAAGAATCGAGTACTATGTGAACTATGAATTGTGTTCTATATCTTCAGTTTCCATCCTCGGGCAGCAAGCGCTTCATGAACCCGTTTAGCTGCATCCGCTGTGTCTTCAAGAGGTGGATAACTCCAATTTTCTGATATCTGAATTTAAGAGAATATATACCGATTAAAAAATGGATACTTAACCATACAATATGTAAAACTCATATTAATCTATGCACTTCATGAATAAGTAGAACTCCAACTTACGTCCTCGGACCCTGTAAAAGGCCTAACAACTCCTCGTTCTCTCAATGATTTATGGAATTCTGTGAATTTCCATTTGCAACGCTCAGCTCCCATAATATACACAGGCTTCCTGTTGGAGAAACAAAACTGATTTATTAAAAACAAATAGCAGAAATGAAAATACAAGTATCAATCTGGAACAATAAACTACAAATAGACACCAGTGAACTCTATAAAAAATGAATTCAGTAAACTCATTTAGAGGTCAAAGTGGGGAAAATCTATCATAGAGATACTTTTGACAGACATACCCAGTACTGCAAGCTTCACTTATCATGCTAACTGAATCTGCAGTGACAACAAATGCATCCGCCCAAGCCAGATGCCCCATATGCGGGTTTGGTTCTGAAATTTGTGTTAGTGACAGGGATTAACCGCATTTTATCTCTTAAGTTTTTTTAAAAGAATCTGAGTTAGCAATCTAAACCTCAATAAATATTTACCTTGCCCATCCCAAACATAAACTTTTGGATTATTTCCAAGTTCTTTCACTATAATATTGGACACCTGTTTAAAAGACAGAAAAAGGAAACAAAACGTGTCAGAGACGAAAACATTTGCTCAAGGATATCTGCATAAGAAACTTCATGGTATACCTTTTGTGGAGTTCTCTCTGAAAAGGATATTCTTACACTCCCACAACTACCAAGAACACTGAGCAGAGATGTTACTAACTGCTTTGCAAGATCGACACCATATGGACAATTTTCTGTATATATAGCCAAAATTAGGTATGTAACCCATTGAAATTCTAAACAACTTCAAACTTTTATTCAACTTCCCCCACGCATGATCACTAACATTTCTAATTATTAAATTCATGAGAAAGCTTATTGTTAAAAGAAAATAACGAGTACAGAAATTCTGACCCAGTGCTGGTACTCTACATAAAGTTTAGTCATTTTTAAACAATTACTACAGTGCAGTAAAATGTATATTTCAATGTGATCCACTGTTTCCAAAGCCCCCATATGGTTTCTAGTGATGTACTCTGTCTTCCCTCTGCAGAATCCCCTGATTTCCTAGGATTTTTTATAAGAACTTTGGATGAAACACACAGCAAAAACTAGACGTTAGTTGGAGAGCCCAAGGCCTTATATAAACCCTTTGTTGGAAGTCTCACATTGACTAGAGATAAGGCCAAAATATAATATATAAGTGAGGTGCAAACCTCACCTTACAAGCCGGTTTTGTAGGGTTGAGTTAGGCTTAAAACCCACCTTCTAATATGGTATCAGAGCCATGGTTAGAGCCTATCCTAGCGAGTTCTATGTGGGCATTCTATTCTTCTATTCCACCCGCTATCGGGCCGTTATCGGACCACCCAATTTCTACTATCATGCACGAGATGTCTATACCTCGGCGTGAAGGGGGTGTGTTGAAAGTCTCACATCGACTAGAGATAAGGCCAAAATATAATATATAAGTGAGGTGCAAACCTCACCTTACAAGCCGATTTTGTGGGGTTGAGTTAGGCTTAAAACCCACCTTCTAATACCCTTCATAGAATCCCACATTTCTAATGGGAGACTTAAGTCCCACACCTTGCAATTGGATTCTAAAAATTTTCCATTTTTCCTTGAGGTATACTTGTAGTCCTTTTTCACTAACATTAAAATTATAACGCAGCCCAGCATTTCACAAACAATGACATAAACATATTGGTATTTAACCACAGGAAAACTGCAAGGAATAACCGCGCATGACTAGGACAAGTATAATAGGGAATTACTTGTTGGTCCTCCAATGTTGACCACGAGCAATGGCCTTGGAACATGAGCAAACACATCTTGCCATGTAATGGCAGCACTGCGAAGTGAAGCAAAATCTATTCGATGTAAGGCTCCCAATGTCAGAACCTAAAGTAAATTATCACATGTACAATCCTCAGCAATGAACAGTAGCTAATGTCAGAGTAAAACCGCTAATGTAGTAAAATCTAATAGCAGTCACAACATATGCCGCACATTACACATACCACATGACTATCTGGGGGCTCGCGTGGAGTTATCCAGCTTCTAAGAAACCTAGGAACCTGGTTCTGTCCTTCTGGAGTCAGAGGATAATAATCATGATGAGGTGTAATCACCATGTCAAACCTGTTCAAATGAGACCTTGGATGTTGTATCTGTCCAGAAGGAAAAATAAATACTTGAGGTTACAAATCAAACAATACTTAATCGAAGCAATAAGCACCACCAGATGCATAGAAGTGCAACGAATGACTACACCGCTTACAATGAAAATTGAGACTATTAATACATGGATAATCGAGTATTCTTAGGAAGAAGCACATATTACTTATTTTCATTGGATAAAAAAGAATAAAAAACACCTGGCTCAGCTTAGTATCTTAAAATTATTTGCCCAAAAAGATTGGAAAGACACTATAAAACAAATAGTAACATGCAAAGAAAATAAAGAAAAAAATAATTATGTCTGTCTCGGAAGGATACATACAGAAAATGGTTGAGAGGTTTAGGATGCATGAATTTAAACATGTGGAAACACTTTTAGATACCACACAACACAAGGCTCTTGGTTACCCAAGCTCCTAATACTGAGAAAGAAAGGAGGAAGATAAAGACTACTCCATATGTTAATAGAGTAAGGAGCACAATGTTTGGGATGATTTGTAGGAGACCAGATCTGGCGCATGCTATTAGTGTGGTTAGCAGGTTCATGGCAGATGATGGACATGCTCATTGGGAGGCTTTGAAGTGGGACTTGAGATATTTGAATGGAACAATATCGTCTGGTATAGTGTATAAACAATCTAAGCATAGCAAAGATGCTATAAAGGGGTTTGTAGACCTTGATTACTCAAGGAATGTTGATACTAGTAAATCACTTTTTGGATATGTTTTTACATTATTTGGAACTGCAGGATGCTAGAAATCCAGTTTCCAATCAATGGTGGCTTTAACTAGCTACTACTCAGTATTTTGCACCTACAAAGGGGTGAAGGAGACATAGTGGTTGAGGGGGATGATGAGAGCAGGGAGTTGTGTAGAACTATGTGACTATTCATTGTGATAGTCAAAGTACCATACATCTAGTTGATCATCATATCTACCACAAAAGGATGAAAAAGATATACATTAGACTACACTTCATGAGAGATGTTATTGAGTTTGGGAAGGTCAAAATCGAGAAGATAGTCTTGGAGATGAATCCACATATGTGTTTACGAAGTCCTTGCCAACCTTGAAGTTCAACAGTACTGAGGACAAAGGAAGATGATGCTGATAGATCTTCCATGATTGAAGTCAAGGTGGACAATTATGATAGTTGGTTCTAAATGACATTCAATCGACAATTTGGAGAGCTTAGTCAAACGGTTAGACATCTGATAAAAAAGAGTAGAAGGCCATGTTCTAGAAACCATCTAGTAGTGATGTCCAGGCTGTCTAGTGCATGCCTTTATAAGACTTTGTTATCTAATCCGTTTTTTTCTGGTATTCCCTTAACTTAGATTCTATATACAGATACAGCTGTGGACTTAGAAAGTACATCGAAAATGTGATAGACTCTGCATAAAACCTTCTCGTTTTAATAAAATTGTTTTTTTTCAATCTTGTTATTCTTGATAACCCAACATAACACATCAAAGAACAAAATCATTCAGAGCATTAAACGCGAGAGCAGACCTGAACAACAAAAACAAGGTCAGGAGCTAAACGTTTTATGGAACTCGCAACAGAAATCGTGTCTCGTCCAGATGCAACCACCAATAACGGTCCCTCCCTGTAAAAGCAATAAAATATCAATCACAGTATTACTTCCAATACATCAAACTACAGTTACAATAAGTGGAATAGAAATTCACTTTTCGTAAGTTTCGCGAACCAAATTGACTACATGTTTCGCATCGGCTTCAAGAATAGAAGACAACCCGTTAGGGTGCGAAGTGATGGGAAGGTACTGAGATTTGGAGGAAAAGGCGCGGAACAAGGAAAGTAGGTAATGGAATTTTTGATGGAGAGAGAGGGGAAGCCATTGGAGCCAATCGTCGATTCCACCTTTCGGCCTCGTAACGCGCTGGAACAAAAAGATGAATCAGTAAAGAGAGAAATAGTTAGTTGGAAGATTGTAACGGAAAATAAACAGCGTACGTATAGGAGATGGTTGTGGGAGAATCCGAGAGCGCGGAGCAAACCGATGCTGTTATTCTCGGAGGAGGGGAAGCCGTTGCTGATGACGACGGCGCGGCGGACAATAGTATGGACGCCGGATTCGAAGATGTCCGGGGTGCCACGCGCCGCCGTGGGACTGGGCGGCTCCGGAAGCCGTATTGGCTTCATTCTGATGGCTTGGAAGTTGGAAGGAAAGAATTGAGTTGAATGAATCAATGATACATCGCGAGATTAAAAAAGGAATAAGGAAGTTTCATTTTCCTGCAAACAAATCTCTCTTCTCTCTTCTCACTTCTCAGTTTTCACTTTCACCCGGTTCTTGTGAGGTGACTGTTATTTTAGTTCCTCAAACATACAAAAATATGATTTACCTAAGTGCAACTTTGCTATACTGCTTCAGTTAAGCTTAATAACAATTATTTTAAATTTTATAATTAATTGATATTATATATATCGATAGGGTACGAAGAGTTAAATTGATATTATATCTTATTAAGCCATTTCTAAGGACAAGATTCTTGTGTCAATTTCAAACACCGTGTCTGTTGAGTTTGAAATTTTATCTAAAGTATTTATTTTAAAATCCAAAACGAATAATAAAGATTTAAAATCGGTGACATGATGATATGGTGAGCATGGTTTAGAAAGAAATTTTCTTTAAAAGCTTGTTCGTATAAAAATATATGAAAAGATAACAATATGTAATTTTCACAACAGATACATTATGATTTTTAACTCATGAGAAGATGTTCCAATATAAATACATATCTCTCATCTTAGAAATATCGTTAAATATTTATTGTGATTTAATTTCAAATAATAATTAATTGCAATTTTTTTCATGTTCATATGCGAGTTATAACAACTTATATAGTTTGATTAACTAAGTGGGTTGGAATTTATATATTTTTAATATCAATTTAGATATAAAATAAGTTTTTTTCGTCAAACAAACTCTCATCGAATTGAATTATTCTAGTTTAGGTCATTAATTTAAAAAATATAATAATTCTACTCTATAATCACATGTTGCAGCAATATTGTATTTATGAGTATATATTTTGTTATTTTAATTTTTTATATATATATATATATATATACATACATACACACACGTGTGTGTGTTTTTAATTGTATTTTATAATTTCATAGCACTCATAATACTATATATAGTATATTGATTTTTTATAGCCTAATAGATAATATTTCAACGAAATTGTTTATAACTTTCGAAAAAAGATATTTCTTAAACTTATTTAAAACTTATTATTTTTCATGCTTAAACAATTACTCTTAAGACAATGCAATTCTTCTATATTTATTCTCAAATTGAATTAACAATTAAAACATAATTTTTGACTTATAAGTAGAAGTAGCAAAAGAGGTCACTCTAACTTATATTGGTCCCTAAAATATGAATTGGATCAGATCTATTATAAGAAAATAGACTAAAAATTATAACTCGTTCTGTCTAAAAACAGTCCGATGAACTGACCTGCCAGTATTTTTTTAACTTTTTTAAATTATATCTATTGATGTATATACTAAAAATATAATATAAATATGTTTTAAGTTTTAATGGGTTAATTAATGTATCTATTTGAATAAATTAAAATAATAATTATTTTTATATATTAAATTATTACATTGTAATTAATAATTAGAATTTAATTTATAAGTCTTAATAATTAGAATTTAATTTATAAGTGTTAATAATCTTTTAAATAATATAACACACAAAAATTAATTTTTAAATTACTTTTTTTTTTTATTTTCTTTTTTTAAAATGAGTTCAGAGGTCAATTTGTTGAAATCAGGCAAGACAAATCAAAGGATACAGAGAGGTTAAAAATTTCAAGCTAACCCATCAAATTTTTTTAACTGGTTTGACTACGGAACGCTTATGAGTCAAATTCATTTTGTCATCCCAACATTTTATTTACATTTACATATAAAATATTAAAGAATGAGCACTCCTCTCCTATATTTCAAATACCTAAACTACTCACTACGAACTTATGTCTCTTCTTATCTAGTTAAAGCAATTAGCTTCAAACTTCACTTCATTTTAATAAGTAATGACTTTCAAACATGATTTAATTTTAATATCGATCATATCTCAGATTTGGAAAAAGTGCACAAGGAGTGAATGTTTATTTCATTCAATTGAACTGATTAAGTTTTCTTAGCAGCCTCAAATTTAGACTCAAGAAATCTGGTGCATGCACTTATCAATGATATGAAGGTTCTGCTACGATGAAAAATAAAAACTTACACATGCATTTCATGGATCACCCTATATGTATTCCAAAGCAATATTTCCCATCATCTTAGCCAATGGCACAGGACACTTTGTGGCAATATCAAACTTAGAAGGGTTTGAGGCATGTCCAAAGAGTGATATGCTTAGCCAAAGAAGCTCCTTTAAACTCAACTTAGAAGAGAGGAACCCTTGCCAGTAGTAAGGTTTCAAGTCAAAAAAGGCATTGAAGAAACTCCTGCTTCCATTCAAGTCAAGCTTCAACAAAGTCTCCATTCCAAAAGAGTAAAATTCCCTCTCCATTCTCTTCTCAATTGGCCACATCTTATTCCAAACTCTATCATAAAGCTGTTTCCCCCTGATCATTCTGGTCGACCCAAGACACTCAGCTATAGCAAAAGCCACAACAGGTGCCACAGCCATTGTTCTAGCCACCATATACCCTGTGGAAGGGTGGACTACCCCAGAAGTTCCACCAATAGCCATCACATTTTGAGGGATCCTTGGGAGAGGTCCTCCCATTGGGATCAAACACTTTTCATCCTCCAACACCCTCTTCACTCTAATGCCTAAGTGCCTTAACCTTGCAACCATCCTCCTCTTCACTTCCATGTAAGACAACACTGGACGGCTAACCAGTGAAGTCTCTTCAAGAAATATCAAATTGGAACTGAATGGCATTGCATAGAGGAAAGTAGGAACCCTGGAATTACTCACTCTCAAAGAAGGCTCATTCCCTAAATGAGAATCCCTCCAATCCATCAAAACCATCTTATCCAAATCAAAAGGGTGTTCTTCCACTTCAGCCAAAACACCATGAGCAATCTGATAACCTTGGTTTCTCACCTTGTCATATGATACAAAACGACTACCAAATCCACTGGCATCAACAACTAAACTCCCCTTCAATTCTACTCCATCATCACACAAAACACAAGACTCAAACTCTTGGTGCTCAACCTCCCATGCCTTTGCCTTGTGAAATCTAACCCCATTTGAGACACACCCTTCGATCAATCTCTCTTTCAGCTTCCTCCTACCAACCCTCCCATAACAACGATCCAAATACTTGGTCTTGGAATCATCAACATGAACGCAAGCCATAGGCCATGTTTTGTCCAAGCAATCCTCCAGACCAAGACTCTCAAACTCATCAACCCACACACCATAGTTATTAGGCCACACAGAAAGAGGGTCAGGATCAACACAACAAACCTTAACTCCGTAGAGGGACACTTGCTCCGCCAGCCTTATACCTGCAGGGCCAGCACCGATGATTATCACATCAAAACGAGCGCGATCAGAAGGGTGGCACCATGGAAGATCAAAATCTAAGGCTTCAGGTTGGTACTCAGGCCTCAAACCAAGGAAGTTTCCATACTTGCTTGTGCTGTGGACCCTCTTGCCTCTGATCAAATTTCTCGATGCTGTGTAATGGACTTTGGTAAGAGGGAATGGAGGGATGTTTGGGTGGAGGGGCTGGTGAGGCTTCAGCGGAAAAGGTTGGGAAGATAACATGAAACGAGTTCCCATGTTTTTTGCAGTGATTCTGGTTTGTGTGATGGAGAAAAGTAGATGGAAATTCTGCAGAATGGAGGATGAGGTAGGTGCTGTTGTCTATGGCGAAGGGAGTTTGGACATTGAGAGATGCATGCAGACAAACAGGAATCAAAAACTTACACACCAACACGATGCTCTCCACTCCCCTATAGGCAACATTTATTTCTTATTTATTCAATAAATTATATTAATTACTGAGTCGTTTAGTGTAAAGAAAATATTTAATTCATGCGTTATAAAATATTTTATTTTAATTTTTCATTTAATACTTGTTATTTCATTGTTACATAGGGTAATGTTTGAGGAATACCAAATATACATCTACATCAAGAGAGAGAAAAAATAAAAAATATTTTAATTTCTATATTATATTTATTTATAACAATGTTAATCAATATCTCACACACGGTTAAAAATTAAAATTTTATTTCATCTTATACATCTCTTCTTTATGAATTTACATAAAACCTCTTATATATATAATATATTTTTTTCAGTTGTTGAAAAAAATACTGAGTGTCTATTCCTATGAGGTATTTTCTACAAGCCTTAAAATAAAAGTATTAAATATAATTCCAAAAAAAAAAAAAAAACATAGGGATATCCTTATAATTTTATTCAATTCTTTCTTTGAATGCAAACGACACGTTTCTTTATGATTTTTTATTGTGATCCTGTATAAAATTTCATTATTTAACATGTCAAAGTGATTAGCGAGACCTTTATTTATTGATTACTTTGTTTATTTTTTACATTTAAAATTTTAAAGTTGTTAAATGAAAATACCAAATTTAAATAAATAAAATTGTTTCTTCTCTTTATTTATAAAGTTTACATTATCTAAAATAATGTGTTGATTATTTTATTTTGTAAAGAAAAGAAGCCTGAATTAGAGATATTTTCATAATTTATATTTGATATTTGATAGATAATTTAATAATATACATGCATGTATTCTATTTTGAACATTTTAGTCTTTAAATTTTAAATAAATGAATTTTTTAATTGCTTGTTATTATTTAATAAGTAGTAAGAATCCTTCTTATACAATTAATTAGTGATATCTAAATAAATTCAAATCCGTGAGACAATGTCGCTTATCACGAGTTGGATTGATTTGATTTGAGTTGGTTTAAATGTTTTTTTTTTGGTGAAAGCCAGTTTTTTTTCAATATGTGGGGATTTTAACTCAACTGTAATGTCATATCTTATGCGTCATAAAATAATAATGGGAAGAAAATTAAAATATAGTTTATAAGATAATTACATTTACATAAAATACATTATCATGTAACAATAATTAAATCATAAATAATAATTAATATTATATAAAACAGTTCATATTTAATTAATATATAACTTAGGATAAAACAAATATTTTTAAAAGTATTTAATACATATTAAAGACTTAACTTCTTCAGTTTCAAATAAACATATAATTATTAAATTTGACATGTCTAAAATTCATAAAAAATACATGAGATTACTCTAAATCCATGATAAAAAATTATATTTTACAAAATATAGTCAAATAATTTCTATTATAAAAAATATAAATAAATAATGAAAATATATTATTAAACATATATATAATCTCTATAAATAAAAGTTAAATTAATTAATTTGTCAATATAATGATTCCACATATATGAAAAGCATAATAAATTTTAAAGAGTATGCTTCTGAAACTAGAACAAAAAATATTTTTTATGTTGCACTTAATTATGCACTCCTTTGTCAAGAAATTAAAATTACTAATTTAAACATTTTATCAATATTTTTTTAAAATAAATAAGGAGTAAATTTTAATTATCACCTAATAGTACAAGACAAGTCATTAAATATAGTTCCATATTATTTTATTAACCACGAGGTAATCTTTTTTATCAAGTTTTATTCTCAAACTTAATTTATTTATATAATTTCAAATAATTAACTCATATACTTTGGACTTATTTACATATTAATGGTTTTATATTATTTTAATGAGATTTCTTTTTTAAATTTAATGTACCTTATTAAAGGTAAAGGTATATAATCTCACCTATTAATAATGATTCATATTTTTATTAAAATTTTAATACATATGTAAAATTAATTTTCTTTACATAGTTTGATATGAGTTGATGGAGTTCATAACACCAAAAAGCTCTTTATTGAAAAAGTTCATGAAATCAAAATATTTACAAAAATATCATGGAACAAGACAGGCCATGATCATTTTTATAAAAAAAAATTAATTTTTGAATACAAAAAAAAAATATAATTAACTCTTAATATTATTGCAAATCTAAGTACTTTTAATTTGTGAAATAATTATATTCAAAAAATTTAATCATACTGAATAAATTTTGTAAAAAATAATTATTATTTACAAACATCTCAATAAATATTATTTTATATTACTTTTACAAAAACATTTTAGTAATCTTCATTTTCTATCTATTAAAACAATTTTTTATTTATCACATCTATTAAATTATATACAAATTTTCATAAACTTTAATTCTAAGTCTACTTTCAAATCCTCTCGAATCTATAAAAAAAAAGTATACTCAAATTACTCTTAATCTCTTCAAATCCATCTATTTTCTCTCTTTCTTCCAAAACGAACATGAATGCAAAGAAGGGTTGCGTCCTCACATGTACGTGAGGATCTGAAAGTATGAAATGTGATTTTACAAGCCTAGCCTTGCTCTTTAATCTCTCTTCTAATATTCACATGTTTTACATAAGGTATTTCCATTTGCATGCCCTCCACAGTTTTTAACCCATTATTATGTAATAATAAAAATGATTATTTATTAATAATAGTAATTCTTTATTATGTAACATTTTAATTAAAATAATTTCCAACCAATAAAATTATATTATAAATTAATTACACCTGTTAATCTTGTTAACTTAATCATTCGAATTTTATTTAAAATTATTTTTTAAGTAAATATATTTTATTTTCGATTAAATTTAATAATAAGAACAAAAGTATTAAAATATTTTTATCAATCACATCAATTTTAAACTTTACTTTTAAATTTATTCACTTTTACTTTTAAAACTCTTAAAATAAACAATACAAATTTTAGCTTTAATCCCTCGTCCTCATTTTTTATGAAAATCTCAGTTCGGTCTTCATTTTTTCATCTATTTCAATTGGGTCATATTTTTTGTATCATAACCGATAATTGGTCTCAAACGAATTTAAATTAAGGCCACGTGGTGCAGAGAGAATGTGCTGATGTATGTTCCTCATTTACGTGGAGTGATAAAACTTGGTTTTAAAAATATTAAATAAAGGGAAGTAAATAATGTCACATGTGTTTATTTAATCAAAACACTCCACGTAAATGAGGAACACACATAATCACATTCTCTCTGTAACATCCCGATTATATAATAACAAATATCATATAATAAGGACGTTAACATACAAATATAGAGAACAGTCGGAGTATGACGTGTAATTAAATGTGAAATTACAGTCATCCAGAAATCAAAGAAACTGAAAATTTAAACTTGAACTGTTGAAAGGATTAAACACTACAAGTGTTCAATCAAGAATTTCTAAAAAAAAAGACTACTCCGCAAACATCGGTAACCTCCAGCTCTTGCTCCAAGGGAAACTCCCTGACAACTTCTGCTCCCATCCAAGTGGATGATCATCGCCAAAGAAACATACCCAAACAACACACAACACAGAAAATGCAAGGGTGAGCTAGATATAAAAAGCATGTTATACATATAGCACGGTTAATTCATGTTATCATACTTAAATTCGTATAAAAGAACAATTAGAGCATACTTATTAAACCACAATTCATCCACTCATACGACATGCAAAAGTCATCCAAACATGATCAACTGACATTACAAGACTTGTTACTTTATATCCCGACTCGTCCGGACTAGAATGATTACCGAGCTATGGCGGGTCTTGCACTCGTGGTGGCTTTATGGAACTTGAGCACTACCGCTCTGGCACTACCGCCTGGTGGAACTTTGGGCACTACCGCCCGGCCACAGTCACGAGGTTAATCCGTTATAACTCACCTTGGATCATATGGAAGCACCCAAGACTAGGACCTCCTGCTACTCCTCACCACATGATTCAATCCTCTCTACATGAGAAGAAAGACCATTGGAGTTTCAAGATGACCCCCAAAACTGAGCTACCATGTAATCATTCTATACAACCCCAAAACACCACCATGTATCCTCTCCTTGAGGATCATGGAATTACGTCCATGAATCATACTGTTACTTTAAACCTTATCCCAAATCATAAATAAACAGATACCACCATATTATCACAATAAATTCAACATACCTCATATATTCACATATTTTCAAATAAATCACGTCACAAACAATATTCAACCCATTGGTACACAAAATCCAACTCCAGACCAAAGGAACTTAGAATCCAACATTATACAGAACTCTATTCATCCGAACACTATTCATCCGAACCCTATTCATCAGAACACTATTCATCCACATACTTAGGGAACGAACGTCACTGGACGAGCGCCCTTTTCAAACACTAGGTCGAACACCATTTGGTCGAACGTCAGCAAAATGCTTTGGACGAACGTCATCTAAACCATTTGGACGAATGCTTCTGGACGGACGCTATCTGAACGAACGCTAACACCCTTTGGACGAACGTTATACACCTAACACCATTGAACGAACGCTGTACACCTAACACCATTGGACGAACGCTAAATTAACAAACAAGAGGCCGAACGCTAAATCCGAGTACATATTAAATTGCACACCACATGGCCGAACGCTGAGATGGATACTTAGGATGAACGCTACAAATCGATTACCATATTGAACACTATTTGACCGAACGTTCACATTACAATCATACCAAGGCCGAACGCTCGAGAACGAATATCATGTTGGATTCAACACCACTAAGCCGATCGTTAAGATCAATTACTTAGGCCGAACGCTAAACCATTAGACGTTATTAACTCGAATACTATTTTAACGAACACTAAGATTGAACACTTAGGCTTAATTGTTTAGACGAACGTTCAAATATTAAACCTCATCAAAACCGAACGCTGCCTATGACGAATATTAAACATCATCAACACCGAACGCTCAATATACCTATGGACGCTCGCTATATGCCTATACTGTATAATTAAGACGAACGCCACGAGATCTAACATCAAAGCGATCGCTACTAAACCATAACTTGAGTGATCGTTATTTAGACCAATGACCGGACGCTATCAAAATCATCCCCTAAAAACCGAACGCTCTCCAGACTAGGACGAACGCTCCATATAGGGACAAACGCTAAATATTACACTTAAGGACGAACGCTCAATATAACACCTAAGGGCGAACGCTCAATATAACACCTAAGGACGAACGCTCAATATAACACCTAAGGACGAACGCTCACTACAACATTTAAGGACGAACGCTCACTATTACACTTAAGGACTAACGCTCAACGAAACACTAAGGACGAACGTTCAACGAAACACTTAAGGACGAACGCTCAACGAACACTAAGGACGAACGCTCAACGAAACACTAAGCACGAATGCTTAAAATCACTTGTAGGACAAACGCTCACTATAACAATTAAGGACGAACGCTCAAGATAACTCTTAGAACGAACGCTTACTATAACAATTAAGGACGAACGCTCATTATAACACTTATGAACGAACGCTCAATGTAACACTTAAGGACGAACGCCTAAAGACATTAATTCACAATACGATTTGGACGAGCGTCTAATATAGCACTATCTTTACCTAAGGACGAACGCTAATACTCGCTAGCTTTAAATGACCGAACGTTCCAAACTGGCTGACATTAGTCGAGCACTATACGGACGAACGTTCTAAGTTGTTTGATTCGGGCGGACGCTCAGAACAATTAACGAACGTTCAAAATTTGGCTGACCACTATTTGGTCGAGCACTGTTGGAGCGAACGTCCAATTTTGATTCACCAAAATTGGACGTACGCGCGTTCTGCAGAATTTCTGCAGAAACGCACCAGAGTCCAGAAACCCAGAAAAACTCCCCCTTCATCTCCTTCCCAATTTTTAACCAGATTTACAGCAACCACAACATATCTCAAAAATTAAGGAAATAAATCAAACTCCCCTTACCTCTTGAAGACTTCCTTTGTAAAATTAGTGATCTAACTTCTCCAAGACGTGCAGCTCCGGATCTCCTTGCAACCTCAACAGTTCTTCACTTTCACTTCCAGTTCTTGTTGCAAGGACTCTCCTCTCACCAGACGCCCAGCTCAGATCCTCCTCTCAGCCCTTCAGAAGTTGGTAAAGCTTACCTTGGATGCCCTTTGGACGGCTGGAAACGGGAGAAGGGTTCCCTCCCTCTGCTGCTCTCCCTCTCTCCCTCTCACATGCCAATAATCCGAACTTCTTTTTGCCCAGCCTCCCCCGTAAAATGCCCCCCCCCCCCCCCCCCCCACTCTCCTTTTCTCCCTTCCCTCATTATTGCACTCCAATAATGCGAAAGGTGGGTGACCACCGTGTCCCCACCACCAAGAAAAATGTGGTCCTTACACTCTCTGCACCCACGTGGCCTTAATTTAACACCATTTGAGACTAGTTAACGGTTAGGGTAAAATGTGTTCATTTTTACAAAAAATATGACCCAATTGAGACAGGGAAAAAAATGAGGACCGAACTGAGATTTTCATACAAAAATGAGAATCCAGGTAGGATTTAAACCCAAATTTTACTATGAAATTGATACATTCACTTATATTTTCATATCCATTGTAAGTAAACAACTAAAAGCAAACAAATCAAACTCAGAGTTGGGCAAAGAACATTCCTTTGTTATAAAAACACTCAACACAATGCAAATTAACATTTATATAATTAATTATTATTGATAAAGAAATAGTTAATTAAATTAAATTTCCCATTAATTGTATAAATAACAAAACAACTCACCTTATCGAGTTTGATTTGCCACCAACCAAAAACAAGTGACTTCTATTTCAAAACAAACTAGAAAAAATATTTATTTTAGAAAATTAAAACAAATTTAATTAAAAAATATATAAAAATATTAACAATTTACTTTAGATATTGATCTAATTCTTTTGTAGTACTAGAGAAAGTAAATCCACAAATATAAACTAACAATAATAACATATATTTTAGTTTTAAGATCCATAAATTTTTTTAAAAGTACAGAATAAAACTTTGAACTTAAATTTGTAATATAGTTTTCTTTTTCCTTTAAAAAGGGTTGGTCGGTAAGGTCTACTATTAACCTCGTGAGAAGAGCTGTTAGAAATAAAGTGAAGATTAATAAACCGACTAATACATGGTCAACTTTTTTTAGAAATTAAAGTTCACACTTTAATCAATTCCTTAAAGGTAAACCTTTTATTCCTAATTTTAAACCTCCGCGTTTATAAAGTAAAATGAGTACCTTATTCATACTAGCTTTGTTTTTTTTTTTTTTATAAACGTAGAACTCACTTCAAATGTCTTCAAAAAAATTGTATATAATTTTTAAAAAAATAATACATTAGTATAGATTTTTAATAATATTTTGACACAACACATATTATTTTTTATTAGATTTAAAATATATCAGCACAACAATAAATAAATAATAAACTAATAAAAAACGATATGTACTATATTAAAATATTATTAAAAAACTTGTGTCAAAATATATTTTTTCATAATTTTATCTTTAAAAAAAACATCAATCTCATCATTTAATTATCAAAGATGATATTTAGACACACATAAATTTTTTATATTTATTTAATATTATTTTTTTTACTTTTTTTTAAAATATAAAAATTTATTTTTATATAATTATTTTATCTTATAATATATGTCAAAAATAAATGTAAATATATATTATTCTACATTATTCTTTAAATATTTATAATGTTCTCAAAACAATGCACTTAGTTTGATGTTATCAATATCAATACAACACATTTTCCTTCAACTTTTTATGATTTTCTGTAAGATTCACCTTGAAATTGATCAAAATCTTTGCATGAAAAATGACGATCTATGTTTAAGATTTTCATAGAGACCTAGATCATCTAAATCACATTCCCTAGAGTTTAATTTGTGATCCAAACATACAAGAAGATAGAAGTTCGAGTTTGAAACTTTAAGTGCTTTGTACTCATTTTCTACATTAAAAACACTATTTATGTACAATTGTCATTTAAACCATTAAACACATGGATCAACAGAATAAGTTTTTTATAATCTAAATGAAATTAAAAGTCTAATTTCGAAGAAGCAAACACGA
Source organism: Vigna angularis (assembly GCF_016808095.1). Lineage (NCBI taxonomy): Eukaryota > Viridiplantae > Streptophyta > Magnoliopsida > Fabales > Fabaceae > Vigna > Vigna angularis. The sequence goes on along the minus strand of NC_068980.1, from coordinate 6,108,678 downwards.
GAGAATTTAAAGTATTAGCTTATACAATTTAGTTAGTGAAAAAAAAAGTCATTTTATTCTTTTCTTTCATTATACATTTTTTAACGAGGTGGATGGATAACATAAATTTAAATAATTTTCTTAATAAATATGTATGCATAAGTTAGTTTTGAGATTTATTTAAAGTATTTAATGTATGCATAAACTAATATGAAATTAAAAAATATTTTTTATTTTTTTTAAGAGTAAGAATATTTCCCTATTTCAAAATATAAATTGATATATTTTCGTGATTAACTCTAAAGTAAGTTGGCAATAAGTCATCCAGAAAACATATTTTAAGGGTGTCAAAAACAAATATACACAAAATTTTAAAAGTGTCAAATACATGAAATACATTAAAATTAAAACATTACTTTTATTTATATATTAATTTGTATGTATAAAAAAAAATTAGAGGACCAAAGCATATTAGGAGCCAACAAAAGCTCTGCCAATATTTAATTTTTTTATGTGGTAATAAAGGTGACAAAATGTGTTAGTGTGATCTATTTTGGCATGACTTTTTGTTGGTATGCCAAAAGTATATGAGTTTAAATTATCTGTTTTTCCGAACTTTGCTTTTTTATTTTTTGTACTTTTAAATTTTGTTGTAAATTTATAATCTATTCATACAAATATTTTATAAGTTTTCAATTGATTAATTAATTTTTATGATTGAATTAAGTAAAATAGTTATTATCTTTTCATTTAAATTACTCTAGTTAACTATTAAAAGTTAATTTAAACTATAATATTATTATTATATATCTGTATCTTCAAATAATATAATATGAAAAAAATATTTTTTTAAAATATTTTTATTTTTATTTTTAACTTTAAAAAATTAAGTTGACAAGTAAGTTGATCCTGTACTATCTTTGACCTCCATTTTCATGATATAGATGAAACAAACACAAGGAGACAGACCAATTAAAAACACCAATCCAACCCATCAAATTAATGAATTTTGATTTCAATTTCATTAAGAAACTTCTTTATTTTTACTTAAAAAAATTAAAGTTAATTTTTTTCCTTATAAAATGTATAAATTTTGATTTTAATTTATGTAAAATATGTTTATTTGATTTTTATCTTTCTAAAATTTTAAATATTTCTTTTTATTTCCCAAACAATGATCTAAAAGATACATTAAAAAAATTTAATTTAGGGATCTTAATATATTTTTTAAATGACGCATGTCAATATTATACTAACTTTTTAGAAGTTAATTAGCTTTATTCAATATAAGTTAATAGTAATCATCAATTTTAGTGAATACATTCTTTAGTTTTAGCTTTATTCAATATTTTGGCTAATAACTGATGCTTTAGTTAAACCGATTAAGTATTTGCAATTTAAGGTGGTTTGATTCTATGATTCTTTTTCTCTTATTAGTAAAAAAACACCTTTTTAACTGTGATATATGCCGCAGTTTTATAAAAACCGAAGCATTTAAAGACGCGGTGGCAGTTTGGAAATTAAGATGAAGTTATATGCTTTGGGTATACAAAGAACTGAGGCATAAAACGTTTACGACATCGGTTGATGAAGGACCGAGGCATAAGTATCTGATACTGCTTCGGTTGATGCAGGACCGAGGCACAAGAACCTGCACGTTTTCCAGTAAAGTAGGGTTTCCATCTGACAGAAAGAGCTACGGCCTCGGTTAATAACAGAACCGAGACGTAACGTGTTGCACCTTTTCAGTGAGCGAGGCTTTCCATTCAAACCCTTCCATTATTCTTACTTCTACTCTAAATGTTTCATTTCCCATTTCCCATTTCACGTTTCACTTTCCCTCATCCCCTCCCTCCTCTCCTGCAACCCCTCCCATTCTCCAGTCCCCTCTCCCTCAACTCCATCATTCTCTCACCAGATGACCTCTCCCTCTCCATCATTCTATCTAATTACAACCTAATATTTTTTAATTATAATTATCAAGCTAATTAATACTAATATTTAAAAACATTCTTAATTATGATGTACTCGATTATTTTATGAGTCATTCTTCCTGCACCTCACCACCCTCGTCCTGCACCTCCAAAAAAAATTTTAATTTTAAGTGTGCCCTTGTCACAGTCAACGAGGAGAGAGAAAAATATTGTGGATATTTAAAAAGTTTAGTAAAACTTTACTCCTCTTCTTCCCTGCCGCATCTCACAGTGAAACCCTACATCTACACCCCCTCCTTCCTCCCTCTTTTTCTCTCCGTGTATCTTGTCTCTGCCATCCCACGCTGCTCGCGTTCCTCCTTTGTTTTCCTCACAGATCTGAGCTGGCGTCCAGGTTAGTAGCTTGCATCTACTATATTTGTTTGCTGTAATATGTGCTTGGTTCGGTTCGTGGGTCGTGTTCGGAGTTCGCTGGAGGTGCACGTCCGCAGTTGGAAGTGCGGAAACGGATCAGAACCGCATTTCGATATGCGGCAAGGATAAACGCAGTTCGAACTGCGGTAAGCACAAACCGCAGTTCGATCTGCGGCACACATACACAGAACCGCATTTCAATCTGCGGCGGCAAGGAGAAACTGCGTTTTGAAACTTAGTTTTTTTAATTAAATATCTCTCTTAATAATATATGTGATCTCAAGTATAGAGAATAATAGGCTTTGACACTAGTTTCTTCGTTTGAATTGAATGTGTGGTTGAAATCTTTTGATCTGCGTTGGCATATATATTGCTTATGATTTTTTTTTTCAATTGTTTATCTTTTTTTTCAAATGTTTTCTTATTCAAATATTAAAATTTAAAGATTTATTAAATTACAAATATTAAAATATGACCTACAATAAATATTAAAATTCAAAAACACTCCATAATAAAAAATTCATATAACCTAAATATTATTAAAGAGGTATTTCCAATTCATTCTTTGAGTAATAATACACTCCCTAATGACTAAGCATAATCCATGAACAAAAAATTTAAAATAAATAATCATAACATAAAACAATAAATTTAAATAAAAAATAATAACATAATAAAAAAACATAAAAAAAAAGATAAAAAGACATGTAAAAAAAAGCATGGCAGGAATTTAACTACAAAATCATTAAATAAAAAAACATGCATGAAATAAAATAAAGAAAAAAAAATTAAACACAAAAAAATCATTAAATAAAAAAAATGCATCAAATAAACAAATAAAAATTAAACAAAATAAGCTGCAAATAAAAAAAACACATATCACTAACCGCACTTCAAAGTGCGGCCTCAAAATAAAAAACGCACTTCGAAGTGCGGCTGCGTCTTTCCGCACCTCGAAGTGCGGTTGCGTACCTGTCTTCTTCGCCGGACCTCACAATGTATTCTTCCTTTTGCCGTCACACAGTATATCTCCAAATCTTCCAACAGCACTACCACCACCCCGAGAATTTTAACCACAACTCAATCCAATTCAATACACAGTAAACAAGTGAAGTGAAGAAAAATAACTTGCTACAGTGCAAAACGAAGAACAGGGCACCTCAGGGTTTATAACCAACAAATATTTTTGTGGTTGGGAATTAGGAAAATGGTTGGGGGTTAAAAAAATTAAATTCATTAATTACGTTTTGACTTTTTATTAAATGAAGGGCAAAAAGGTAAATTTGGGGGTGCAGGATGAACTGAGTGAGGGTAGGAAGAATCACTCTTGTTTTATTGATCGGTCAGTCTTTATAGGAATTTGATTGGTAGACACCAAAGATTTTTTTCATCGTCCTAAACATCCAGTCAGATCGATTGGTAGTTTGAAACTGGAGTTGAACCAACCAATACATATTTTTCTTGGGAGGCGTTCTCCCTGCACCTCACCACCCTCATCCTGCACCTCCAAACAAAAAATGTAATTCCAAAAGTGCCCTTTTACCAGTCAACGAGGAGAGAGGAGAGAGAAAGATTATAAAATTTGAAAAGCAGTCATCTTCTTCCCCTCCCCTGCCGCAATTCACTCTGCCGCATTTCACAAACCCTAGATCTACACTCCTCCTTCCTCCCTCTTTTTCTCTCCGTCCTCTCGTCTGTCTGTGTCTCTGTGTCTCTACCATCCGCTCCGCTGTTGTGCTCGGGTTCGTGGCTGGCGTCCAGGTTAGTATGTAATATATTTCTCTGTGTGGTTTGTCTGTTTTGTGCTTGGTTGGGTTGTGTTTGTCTGTTTGGTTTGTCTGTGTTTTGTGCTTGGTTGGGTTTGGGTAGTGATTGGGGTTGTGGGTCGTGATCTGGAGGTCGCTGGAGGGATCGGAGGTCGCTGGAGTTCGCTGGTCGCTGGAGGTGCACGCCGCAGTTGGAAGTGCGCGTCGCAGGAGGTGCGCCGCAGTTGGATGTGCGGCACGGATTAGAGCCGCAGTTCGAGGTGCGGTTCGCTGGAGATGGTAGCCGGATTTGGAAGTGCGGCAGAGTACATAACCGGACTTCGAAGTGCGGTTCGCTGGGATATGCACGCCGCAGTTCGATCTGCGGCAAAAACAACATTCTAGTGGCGTTTGAATTGAATTGTTTAGGGTTTTATTATATTTTTTTTATTCTTTATATTTTTTTTGTTATGATTTTTGTTATGTTTTTTTATTGAAGTGTTTTTTATTTATATTATATCTAGAAGATATTAATGTAAAATAATTTTTTAATACTAGTATATACTAATTTAAAATGATTACGTAGTAAATACTAATGTAATATATTAATACTAGTAAATACTAATGTGAATCAGTACATATTAATTTAAAATGGGTTTCTTATACTAGTTAAAAAGATTTTTTTTATACTAGGTATTAAAATAATATAGAAATATAAAGCATTTACGTGTGACTCCCTTATTTTCGTATATTTAATTTTATATCATTTTTTTAATTTTTTTTAAAATTAAAATAATAATTAAAATTTTTATTGAAATAAATAATAATTATTAATTTGGAATGTTTTGTAATAATTTAATTATTATATATATGTAATTTTTTTAGATTTTTATATTATTTTTTATTTGTTTGAATATTTTTGATTAAATTATTAATTATTTTTTTGTATATAATATGTTAATAATATAATTGGTTAATAGATATGGTTAAAAACATTAAAAAAATAACATAAAACAATAAATTTAAATTAAAAATAATAACATAATAACAAAAACATTAAAAAAATAACATAAAACAATAAATTTAAATTATAAATAATAACATAATAACAACAACATTAAAAAAATAACATAAAACAATAAATTTAAATTATAAATAATAACATAATAACAAAAACATTAAAAAATTAACATAAAACAATAATTTTAAATTATAAATAATAACATAATAACAAAAACATTAAAAAAATAACATAAAACAATAAATTTAAATTATAAATAATAACATAATAACAAAAACATTAAAAAAATTACATAAAACAATAAATTTAAATTATAAATAATAACATAATAACAAAAACATTAAAAAAAATCAAAAAAAATAATTTTAAATTATAAATAATAACATAATAAAAAAAACATTAAAAAAATAACATAAAACAATAAATTTAAATTATAAATAATAACATAATAACAAAAACATTAAAAAATTAACATAAAACAATAAATTTAAATTATAAATAATAACATAATAACAAAAACATTAAAAAAAAATCAAAAAAACATGTAAAAAAAACTGCAGCAATTTCACTAAAAAAACCATGCATAACCGCACTTCGAAGTGCGGCGACAACATGAAAACGCACTTCGAAGTGCGGCACCTACAAATTTCTAAACGCACTTCGAAGTGCGGCCTAAACCCTATTACTACCCACACCAACACCTCACTCAGAACTCACTGTCTTCTTCCTCTCCCTCACGCTCACATAAAAAAATCTCCCAAAACCTAGACCACCACCCCCACCCCAGCATTGTATAATTACAAAAACATTAAATAAAAAATTTGCATAAACCATAAACAAGAAAAAATTAAACAAAACATGAAAAAAAAAATAAAAAAACCACAACACACTTCAAAGTGCGTCACCCTATTTTAGAAACGCACTTCGAAGTGCGGCGGAGTCTTTCCGCACTTCGAAGTGCGGTTGCGTACCTTCGCCGGTGCAGTCTTCTTCCTCCTCTGCAGATGTACCTCCAAATCTCAATTTGCTTTAGAAATTTAACTTGCTACAGTAAACAAATATGAACAGTTCACAGTGGGTTTATAAAAAGCGAATGTGGTTGGGAGTTAGAAAAGTGGTTGAGGGTTAAAAAAATTAAATTTATTAATTACGGTTTTTATTTTTAATTAAACGAAGGGTATATAAGTAATTTTGGGGGTGCATGATGAGGTGAGGGAGGTGCAGGAAGATTCACTCTTTTCTTGGTCAGGTACTTCCTATACAAGTGGAATCAAATCAACTTATAAAATCAATGCAAATTTTTGCATAAAAAATGAGCTTTATTTTCGAACTTCTCAATTCGTATACATTTTTTTTCTGTACATAATCCACCAATAGAACATGCATTTGAAAATCTATGCCTACGCATAATTTTTTTATTCCATCCCTTTCCCAGATGTAGGAAAAACAGTGGCAACTTGACCAATTTTTCAATATATTAAAAGATTATGTCAGTTGACTGTTCCATTAATTCCTCTTAAATATGAACTGCTCAAACATGCCATTGGAAAATCTTATCAGAAGTTTCAATTATTTGATTCCAATGAAGAAACACCACTATGTTTCTTTTTCTTCCTCTCATCCAAATCAAAGACTTGAAACGTGCAAGCCATGTATGGATTGAAGTGGTCTCATTTTTAAACACGGAACGAACAAAAAAAAGTGATGTTATTACTAGTTGATGATGTGAAATTTTTTACACATTCTCTCAATATATATATATATATATATATATATATATATATATATATATTTTAAGTGTAAAATTAGATATAATGAGTGGTTCCACAGATGAAATAATAAAATTTAATAAAAAATAAATTTTATTTAATTGGACTTTAATCCGATATCATAAGGTTTGTCTCTATTTTATAAAATGATTTTATAGCATATTAATACGGGACTTTCAATATTATTAATTTAATATTATGTTAAAAGCTATCTTAATAAATAAATAGATAATTTTAAAATCAAAGACAAAGTCAAATTAAAGAGTCATTTTTCTCATCATGGAATATAGTCCGTAGACAACATAATTTATATGCAATTGTCAAGTTTTTTTTTTTCTTTTAGTAATGGAATTTGAATGATGAAAGAAACATTTATGCAGACATAATTAAATACTTGAAATATTGATTTTTTTAGAAAAATAACGTGATTTTAATTAATTATACTAAATTTTTAACTGATTTTTTTATATTTTTTTGAAAAATTGAAGTTGATGATCCAATCCATAAAAATTAATTAAAGTTAGCGTGAAGAAGTCATTTGTCCCCATTAAATACTACGTTGCCACATGTCAATTAATTTCATTTGAAAGTTTAAAGAGTGTAAAACAAACAACAAACTATTTGCAAAAGTCACTAAAACAAAAAGACAACATCCGTCACTTTCCCTTCTTATATGTTGTTGGGATCTTATTCCCAATCAATAACAAATAGTAACAGTTAATCTTACAAAAGTTTTTCAACACTTCCCTACGGCAATAAATTCTATATTTTTAACCAAAAAAAAACTCTTAAAAACAAGTCTAACTACCTATCCAAGGAAGTTCAGTTAACCCAATCTAAATTTAGATGATTAATTTGTCATCCATGGGAACTTAGAATCTAAACATGTTACTGAATTAAGAAGCTTTTCCATGTTCAAGCATGCTTGACATAAGGCTCATGTCCAATTAAGTGTTCCCATTCCCAGAGTGGTTCCTCAACCCTATTGCTTGTATTACAATGTGTACCACTTGACCCTTCTCCAGCTTCAGCCTCATGGATATGACCATCACCAGAGTGACCGGTATCAGGAGAGCTTGATCCATCCACCACCGCTGCTCTCTCTTGACCACTTGTTGAAGCAGCACCACCTCTATCACCGTCAACTCGTAACTCAGCTCTTCCAATCTCTAGTGGTCGTCGATCAAACGATCTAAAGCTTCCCGATATAACATAAACACGACACAAGCTGAATTCGTGCCTCAACTGCACACATAACCAAAACAAAAACTATAACAACATCGTACTTTGTGTTAAATGTGAAAACTACCACCACACAACCAGCTTATAACAAGTTCAAATGTATTAAAATATACAAGGTTTTATGATAGAAATGATGAATATACCTTGGGAGGGGTTGCGTTGGATTGGTGAGAGTGTTGAATGGCTTTGTACTCATGCATCTTCCATTTGGTTTTCCTTCCGGATGGAGCCTTCCCTTTGTAAAACACCATGGTTTTCTTCATCCCGATGACTTTGTTGTCGGAAGAGTAAACGTGGCAAGGAGAGCCGGTGGCTTTCCAGTACCCACTTGCGGTGGTTCTGTTGGGTCTACCTCCTCTCTCCTCTCTCTCTTGTCTGGGCGAAAAGAAGAACCATTGCTCCGTGTCTCCACGACAACGCTCCCCTGCAAGTGCTGATGAAAAAAAGAAGGAACATTTTAGGTTTGAAACGTACTGATTAAACAAAGAGTTGAAAAAGTTGAAGGTAAATTATACTTGGGAGGTTCCAAGGCTCTACGCCATTGATTTCAATGACTGGAATAACCCTGCTGGTGTCGTGTCTTTGTCCCTCGAGCTGGTTGTGCAGATAGAAGGCAACGAGCTCTTCCTCTGTCGGGTAGAATCGAAAACCAGGTGGGAGATCTGCCATGGTTGGTTTTTTGTTACCGTTTGAATATTATTGTGGTAATGAAGTATGATAATATATATATGGAGAGAAAAAACTTAAATGGCGTGGCCATAGATGAGTGGGGCAGAAAGGTTCGCCGAGTGAAATGAAAAAGCTATTGAGTAGAGATTGGTTGGAAACTTCCACGCGGTTGCAGGGAGTAAGAAAACGTCTTTGTGCCCCCAAAACCTGTTATTTCCTTTTCATGTCTATATTTTATATATTTATCTTATGATGTTTTTGTGCTGTAAACATCAACTTTGAATTGGTCATCATCTCTTCTTCTTCTTCTTGGTTTTGTTGTGTGAGCCCAACCCAATTAAACTTTTTTGGTGTATCTTCATTTCGTCCATGATGATTAATGGTTTTTCTGTTTACGTGAGCTGGGCCATCTTGTGGGTGGAACAAGTCTAAATTTTCGAGTCTGTCTCATAATGTCTTTGTCTTCTTGTCTTGCTGTGTTTTGTTTTGTACCCTGTTGATGATGTCATCAGAGAACTTTCCAGCTGCACTCTGCCACAAATCCAGATCAATAAGTATAGCATAGCATCATATCTTACTCAACTGCTTTAGGTGGTTGGTCGCCTCCTACCCATTACAGTAATTACTTAAATAATAACAAAAATAGTTAGATTTAATTACTTTTTTAAAGAAAATAATTACTTAAATAATAATAATAATAATAATATATATTTATAAGATATATAATGTAATAAGAAGAAAACTATATAGTATAAAAAGATAGGTATTTGAATATTATTATTTTTCTAAATCTAAATTATTATGATCAATTATTGCATTCTAAACTTTTTGTATTTATTTTTGAAGTAGGTTATTCTCTATGAGCCTATGCTTGTTTTTAAGCATATATTATATATTCAAAAGGAGAACCGACGTATTTCATCAAATAACTAAAGATAATTTAGGAGTGTAGAAATGCAAGAGAGAGTAGATGTAGCTCTTTCACATTAATTAGTGAAGAGAGATACTTAAAGAGAAACATCAATAGTTGCAAAATAACTTAATTACACTTCATAAGAGAATCAATTATCTTTTCTCCATTTGTGCATAGTGATCTGATTCTCCTATCTTCATTTGTCTGTAAAATCGATTCTTAGCGATGAAGATGATCTAGAGGATACTCGTTTTAAATCACAGTGTGACACCAATGGGGTTGCCAACTGCCGCATGAGAGTAGTCCAAGCTCCTCCTAGACCTAGCCATGGAGACTATGGTTTTCTTGCACCCAAAAAATTCAATTACTTAGTTTTTGAACAAAATTAAAAATCAAAACCAAGACCATTAATAATAATAATAACAATTTATAAATAAGGGTAAAATTGTCATCATTTAATTTTAATAAGTGATATATTTTTGTAATATATCAAACCCATGTTCAATAATTTTTAGAAACTTTATTCTTATTTTTCTTCATTTTCATAATTTTTTCTTTAATCCAAATAACTTTATTCACCTCCTTTTACACTTAAATTCATTTTTAAAATTTATCTTCAAATCTAAACACATATTGCGTACATTTAACTAATGGTGAATTACAAAATGAATATTTTATATTTAGTCCCTCAAGGAATTTAGTTATATCACTTATGTCGTGTAACATCCCAAAATATATAGTATAAACTATATTAAAGAGAAGCTACATGCATGATAAAGTATTACAGTTATCCATCTAAAATATAAAGTGTTACCTTTACAGTCATCCAAAAACAACTATAAATTTAAAACTTTATATACATACTATAGGAGACTCAAAACTATATACAAGATTCTACTAAACTAAGCCAACTACTTCGCAGCATCACCTTCATCCAATGCTTGTTCCAGAGAAACATCTTCTTCCACTGCTCACATCCAAAGGATAATCATTGCAGAAGAAAGAACATCAACACATACAAAACACAACACACAACAGGGTAAACTAGTTTAAACAAAGGTTAATCATACACTAATTTATTTAACTTCATACAATCATATTATTCATTCACATCACATAAACTCTTCACACATAACACCACACTGACTTTGACTGTCCGGACTTAGAATGATTGCCGAGCTATGGCGGGTTGTGCACTCGTGATGACTTCTACTGCTTTGCAAAGCCATTGCCAATGGGTTTCACCCTACCACACTCACGAGGTTAGTCCGTTATCACTCACCTTGGGCCATACTGGAAGCACCCAAGACTAGAACCTCCTGCTACTCCTCACAACATGGATCAATCCTCTCTACTTGAGAATGAAAGACCATTGGAGTTTCAGGATAACCCCCAAGACTAAGCTCCTGCATTCATTCTAAACTTACTTGAATCTCAACAAGAGATTACACTTTGAATCACAACGTAGAGCACCACCATGTATCCTCTCCTTGAGGATCATGGAATTACGTCCATTAACCATACTTTGAACTTTACACTTTGAATTAACCAACTTTCACTTTGAAACACAACATACATCAATAACCAATGATATTACATAATACAACTTCAACTTACTTTATAAAGCACTCAATGTTTCATTTAGAACAACTTAAGATCAAAAGAATAGTGAACTAAAATTGAACCCCTCGCACAACGCACACATTCGCATAGTGAAACTAGAGGCTTCTTGCACAGCAGCTTAGCTCGTTGTGCTAATCCTCAGACAGAGACCCAACCCTCTAAACCATTCGCATAGCAATTAAACTCGCTATGCGAATAAACCGCGACTTGAATCAGACCCTAGACCCCTCGCATAGCGTCCCAGTTCGCTATGCGAGAGCCCTAGACAGTGGCTCAGGCTCCCCAAACACTCGCAGTGCGAAACTTATTCGCTATTCGAATAAAATGAATAATAATCCTAGACCCCAACCAGTAGCATAGCGACTTGATTTGCTATGCGAATCATCAAACAGAGAGCAACCCTCTCAATCCATTCGCATAGCGCACCCATTCGCTGTGCGAATGCCTTGGTAGAGAGCATCTCGCCAAGGTGACTCGCTATGCGAATCCATTCCCACAGCGAGTCTGCATAATCTACAGAACGAAATTCTGCAGAATTATGCAACTCAACCACAACTTACCAATTCCACTCAATTTTCCCAACTTCTAACACTCCTAGATTGTTGTACAAACTTAATTAGACTTGACTAAGTGATTCTAAACTTTCCTAACATCAATCTAAAGTGTTTATGCACCAAATTCTACTCTAAAACCTCAATTTCATCAACTTAGAGAGACTCAAATTCCAATTTACGACTTTGAACCTGTTTTTGACCATTTTGATGACTCAAAACAAGTCACATATGACTTATCTAGACTGCCCCAGCAGACCCTAACAACACTTGACCTCAAATACTCAAATTCACTACCTCACTTCCTCCAAATTGACTTTAAACAAACACAATTTACTTCACTTCCTACCTCATCACTACCACAACAAATTACTCACATCAAATACCTCCAACATGCACAATCACAACATTTAGATTCATCCAAAACAGTTCATCATCATCACACTGTAGTTTCACAAATCCAACCTTTTCAATACATTCAATTCAAATTACCCTAAAAATTAAAAATTGAGTCTTAAACAGTAAAATACAACCACATTCAACATATATACAGATCATACAATAAATTAAAACAGTAGCTAGCTCCCCTTACCTCAGAGATAGCAGTCCAGCTCACAGAGATACACCGACAATGCCTTGCAACGCAAGGAAACTCAACAGAAACCTACAACTCACCAATTGGTGATAGAGAACAACTCTTAGAACCTAAATTGAGCTAGAAATTGAAGGAAGAACTGCTAATCACATGCAAGACAGAAACATTGCATGCTCACAGTCCAAAATACACGGATAAAAGGGGAAAACAACTTACCAGCTAAGAAACACGAAATTGATCGGTCAAGATCGAAGCCCTCAACGCCAAGATCGCCTAGGCACCTCCTGATCGTCGAACAGATAACTCAGCAGTGAGATAAGGTAGAGAGAAGTTAGAAAACTATGAGGAATAATGTTCTAGAGAAATGAAGTGTTCTTAGAATAATGAGACGTGTTTATAAAAATTCTATTTATATTATAAGATTATTTTAAAGTAAAATAATCTGTCTCATTATTTTAATACACCTATCTACTCTAATACTTTATTTTCTAGGTGGTTACATGTTGGACTTTTGATCTTTTAACTCTTACATTTGCTTGAAGCTAACATTAATTTCAAAATTAAATTAAAAATGTATTTCTTCATCTCAAGAAATGTAAAAGCATTGAAAGCTCGAGTCATATTTACAATGTTTCGAGATAATATATATATATATATATATATATATATATATATATATATATATATATATATATATATATATATATATTTATATTTGTATTTATACTGTAGCTATAAGAAAGTAAATCAAGGCAACAGTACAAAACTTTAAAATTAGAGACTAAGTCAACTTGAACACTCTCGCTTCCCCAGCACACGACACACGACACACATCTTGTTTTATGTGGAAAATAATTTCTTTAATAATAATAAGTAGTTAAAACACTCTCAATTGTGAAAATAACACAATTATTTGGATTTAAATAAATAATTATTATACCTATATTAATATAAGTATTTCAATGAACTATTATATATATATATATATATATATAACAAATTTTATTATTATTACCAATCTTTATAATAGAAGACTTTATGTAAAAAAGAAAATCTTTATGTAATAACTCCATATTACACAATTTGTATATACAAATTATATAATGAAGATGAAGAAATAAGAAAAATGAAAGAGAAAGAGATTACATTAAAAAAAAAACAAGAAAGAAAGATAAAAAAATTTATGTCAAACTGCTATGCTTAACCTCAATGATCGGATATGAAGGTTGAATTCACAATACGTTATTGGATCTCAACGGCAATAAAATATGAAGAGAAAATATGTGAACTTAAGAAGAAGAGTGTAATTTTATTTAATTCTTACTTTCTTTTAAATTTCAAATTCTAATTTTATATTATACCGTTATCAATTTTTAAATTTTTATTCTTTTTGAAACTTTTATTCAAATAATATATTTTGTCATAAAACAATTTCATTTAAAAGGTTAGATTATATTTCTAGAGTTCTCTTTATAAACATTTAAATATATTTTTAATTTATACAAAGAAGATAAAATTGGTGAATGAAAATGAGACGAGTAGAGGATGGAAGAAGAATAGCTTAGGAATAATCACCGTATCAAAGACAATTAATTAAAACGAGATAGTTTTCTATTATAATTATATAATCACGACTTTAATAGTGTTTTGAAGCATACATTTAGATTAAAGTTACATAAATAAATCATATTTTCAAAAAATATCATTTTCAATGATTTTGTAAGTTTAGATAAGTTTTAAAATTTTCAAAAATTTAAATATTTTTTTTTTTAGCTTTATATATATAAGTTTTAAGTTCCAAAAAAATTCAATCTATCAATAATTTTTCTATCCGATTTGGATCTTCATTAATATCGACACTCTAAAGAATAATATATAGTGTCTAGAAATTTTTTTAAGACCAAATATTTTACACCTGTTTTCGTTATTTTGTAATGACTCGCATCCTTACTTCTAGAGTTGTGTATTTCTTTTCTTAGTCCAACATTATTATATTATGATAAACAATTATCATTACAAATTACTTCTACCCAAGTTTTTCTTAAACATATTGAAATTGACCATTACATTATAAGAGATAAGGTGATTTGATTAAATTTTTGTCACCGTCTTCGCTTTAACTTGTAGATGTGTTTAAAAAGGTATATTTCCAACTTTGTTTCAAGACTTTTTGTTCTAAACTAGAAATGTTTATGTTTAGTTTGAGAGACTCTCATCTATATATTTCCATTCATTTTTTTATTACTTTTATTTATATTATTATGCATTGTATATTCAATCAGAGTCTTTCTTTATAATTTTTTTTATTGTTGTGGCATTGAGTCATTTAAAGTTCATTTGTCCGATTTATTGTGTCATTGGATCATCTATAAATATTTAATTTTACACTTAAAATATACATAAAAGAATATGTTGGAGACATATTTAAATCATATTATATAAGTGAATGGAAATATTAATTTATTAGTTGATTTTGTAAAATTAAGATAAACTTAAAAAATTATTTCTTAAACTAATCAATGCATATTGAAAGAACCTTATAAATAAGTTGCTAAATTAATCCTAAGTACATAAGAAATTAACAATGTGAAGCAATATGCAATATCGAAACGTTCTTAAGTAGATGAATGCAAACCACAGATAAAGGAATGATATGTAGAACTTAGAAAGGTAACAGAAAGTACAAAAGAGAAAACAATGACAGGATAGAGTAAAGGTTACATTATATGAGTATAGACGTAGAGATTGATTACTCATTACCGTGGAATTGACCGCGCAATCTGAATAGTAAGGGATGAAAGGGAAATGCTTGAAAGTTGTTTGGATTTTGGTTGCGAAAAATCATTGACCCTCTCACCACGGCATCATTGAATCGATTGAGGAAAGAGAGATGCGAGAACAATGTATAGTTAGAATGGGATGTGAGTTATTTAAGGCAAAGGTAGTAGGAACATGGCTGACTTGAGTTGAAGTGATGAGTGAAAGATGTTTGATGATAATACTCAGAGAAGTGTATAAGAATGGGTAAAAGGTCTTTGTCCCAACTTTGTCTTATTTTCTCTTTTGGATTCCAATCAGAGTTATAGCTTATGAATTGAAAATTCCAAAATAACGATATCAAATTTCATGTTCATAATTCATTCATACGTACTTTTCCTTTTCACTATCTTTTTTTTTTCTTTTATCTGTGATGGGCTTAATTATAGCTACGGTCTTAACGTGCTGCCAGAATTGGGACGTTTCTTTCCGCACCTCTCTTTTTTTCTTGCACCTCCATCAAATCTATAAAGCTCAAATTACCCCTCACAGGTAATCTTAACCACCACTCCAACTACACCAGTCTCCGATTGTAATCAAAAGGAACGAGTGACTCTGGTGAGGACATGCTCATTTTTTCATTTCTAATCTTGATATCATCTTATTTATTAGTATTTTTTTACTCATAGAAAGTTTTATATTTTATTTTATGAGCCTTTTTCTTATAAGTTTTATATAAAAATTTTAACGTTTTACAAAATAGAAAAAAACTCGTAAGATTGGGAAATCTTTACCCAAGGCTGTCTCAATGTAAAGCTTATTCAGTTATTAATTATGTTGAAAAAAGTTATTTTACTTTTGAAATTATGTTCCTTTTGTTATGGTAATTTCCTACAATCCGTTTCCCCTTAGATGTATTGGTGCACAAGAATAAAATCATGTCTTTCCATAAAAAGAAAAAAAAAGAGAGAATAAACTTATGTTATAGTATAACAAGTATGATCCAATACTTAAATATTTCTCTGGGTCAAACTAAAACGAAATTTTATTTCTGTGGCTGAAATCAACTTCCTTCAAGACATAGATTGATATTTATATGACATTTTTTCATGTTACACACATGATATATGCATATATATGAACACTGTTTTTTCTTCTTCCCAGCTATTACATGTTAAACGGACAGACTAAGGTATTCCAATGATGGGGAGAAAAGGAAGATAGTAGCTGGTGGGTGCCAAACCCCACTCCGGAGGCAGAGGAAGATCCAACGTTTTGGATGAACTGAACTGGTTATCAGCAACCTTGCATTCTCTGTTTTTAGGACATGATCTCAAGAAACTAAGAGGAGTGGAGATTGTGTAAGTGTTTTTCTCTTTTCCCTTCACAATTTCAGACACCTGGTTCTTCTTTGTAGCATACAGATGATTTGGTCCCCCAAGAAGTTTCACAAGACACTTCACTGAGGGAGCTTTTCCATGGTCTCTGGGAAGATCAACCTTAAAGAAACCCTTCTCTTCTGTTGTCGCCGTAGCCAGCTTTTTCACACCTTCACACTTCACTGAGACCATAATGCCTGAAAACACCAACAGTTGTACAATCTAGGTCCACGAAATGTGTTTATGATGTTTCAAAATAACTACTATAAGCTTTTAAGTTCTTTGTCATTTTATGAACACTATAATACAGTGTGTTACTTACCACTGATACTTCAATTTAATTTAGAGTTAAATGTTTAATGTATATTATTTTAATTTACAAAATAATAATTATATGTTTATTATGTTTTAAAAAAATATTATATACTTTTTAATATCCATATATATTATATATGCATTATCAGAATTTGTTTGAGAGTGGATACAAACCAGAGAAATCGTAGTTGTTAGAGCAGTCAGTGCAAGAGACTTTGGCTTCTACTGTTTGGCATGCGGAGGGTCTAATTCTGAGCATAGTGAGTGCAAGAAGAAGTGCTGTGATAACCTTAGGAAACGCCATAGCTATGGGATGAGAAAGAGAAAGAAGTTGGAAGAGAAGAAGATAATTTGAAGGTTATATATAGTGACAGTTTGAGACATAAACCTATTAAATGTAGGGAGCTAAAGCTGATGTAGTAGGTGGTGTCAACTGTCAACAACACAACTGCAGTTATGTTTAACCTAGGTAGGGTTTGTTACAACAGACAAGATGTCGATACCTTTCAAACTGCTATAAGGTCCCTTTCAACAAGTTTTTTCTTTTCTTTTCATATAATTTCTCTAAATTTTTACATTTTAATAACTTATACATGTAGTGAGATATGCTATAGTTTTAAATCATGGAAATTTTTATTTTATTTTGTTTCTTCATAATCCTTAATCCTTAATCCTTTAACATTTATTTAGAAAATATGATTTTTGGATACACTATATAAAAGTGAGAAAAGGAAAAAAAATATTATAATTACGATGACGGGATAATGTGATGAAAAGATACATAGAAAATATCAAAGAGTTAATAAGGTACAACATAACCTTAGTGTCATAAGTTTCTAATATGATTTGTGATTTAATAAACAAGCATTCATATATTGAACACATGCTAAAATCAGTGTCCATGCAGATATATAACTGAATTAATTGTGGATGATCTGGTGCAACATTGGAGTGGTTAATTAATTAGGGGGCAATGTTTAATGAGGATGTTTGCAATTAATGCACTGATGGGTGGAACAAGAGCACCGATTGTGCTCCATTACTAAGCAGGATAAAGTAGCTTTGTTGTAGGTAGGAAAGCTTTCGGTAGAAGGAATCCATAACAACCACCGATTAACTAAGAACTTGAACGTGGAAGAAGACCATGCATTTGAATGTTGCCATGATATATAAGGGAAACCCTAGAACTACAATGGCAGATGGCACCAACTTGCTGTCATATTAATGAACCGTTAGTGGTTGTTCATCAACAATCATCGTTGTCTCTTTCATGCAGCTAATAAACATCCCAAATGTAACCTTTTTTTTCTCATTAAATAATTCACAAGCTGTTCTAAGGGAAATGGTAAAACCAGTATCGAAGTTTCTCTGTGAAGAACAACTCAACGCCATGGAAGATTTTAATTGAATGCTTTCACATGGAAAAGGAAAAACTGGTACCAACAGAATGCTTTACCACGAGCACTGACAAAGTAGTTTGCTTAGTTATTTTCGTCTTTTCTTCCTGTCTGCTCTTTCTTTCAACTGCACGGACCTCCAACAATTATACTCACAAATTCTTGTGCATAGAATTATTTAAACAAGAAAAAAGTTACTATTTAGTACGGATATATATAGTGGTACAAATGTTTGACAAAATTATTGTGAGAGATTCCACGTTTGGTATCTTCACATCTCTTCTTTTTACAGCTAGGATAAGTTATTGTTTACTTTTTATTTTTACAGCTAGGATAAGTTATTGTTTACTTTTTATTTTTACGTAGAAACATGATATTTTAACAATTTTTTTTAACAACTTTTTGATAATAGATTGTTACTATTTTATTGGTCCGTAAATTTTAAACGGATCAATCACGAGCTATCACATAGACAGTTGTAAAAAAATTATCAAAAATAGTTGCTTTTTCCCTTTCATGTAAGAGATATGTTGACGTTTTATAAGGACGTGTAAATTTACGACACATAAAAACTACACATAGTAACTTTCCGTTAGACTTTTTATAGATCCAATACCTTTATAAATCCAATAGCTCGTGATTAGTCCGTTTAAAATGTACAGACCAATGAAATAGTGACATGTAATCTATTATCAAAAAATTGTTAAAATATCATGATCTGGAAAATGTTCTTTTAACAACTTTTTTTGACAACTTTTTTACAACAACCTATGGAATAGCGTGTGATTGATTCATTTCAAATATACTAACCAATAAAATAGTGACATGTCATTCATTGTCAAAAAATTATTAATAAAAATTGTTAACATATCGGGATCTTTTAGAATTAAACTATCTGAATTTGTTCATCCGAGTCTTCTTCCCGTGACTCAAATTCTTTCTTAAGTTTGACTTTCTTGTTTGTCAATTTTTCTTCCACTTTATCAAAATATGTTATTTTGATACACAACACCCCGAATAAAATTAAATTTTAAAATATTCATTTCCATTTAGGTTTTTTTTCTTAATGGTGTAAATAAATCTTGGTAAGAATTAAGTTTGATTTTGATTTTAAATGTCATAAAAATTACACCGAACATCTTTTTGTTCTATGGGAAACAAAATGATTTATGCGGAACATCTTAAAGTTGATGGGATAAATATTAATACAAGCTACTAGTATCTGTTTCTTTATTGGTGAACTTCAATTCATCTTTTATTCATGCTTGGAAGTATCTTGAACAACTTGAAAAGTACACTTTGGACAAAAGAATTTTCCATTAGCATGCTTCGTTCATAATCAAATAATGAAATTGATGTTGCACAAAGTTGTGGGTGCCATTTCTTATTTTTATTTTTTTACCGTTGTCTCAATCGAAACTGTTAATTTCAATTCACCTCATAATAGTTTTATAAAATGAAACAACAGTGAAATGAATAATACAGGTGAATATAAAAAAATATGAAAAAACATGTTACATTAACTAAAAACAAATGTCTTATAATATATATAATACTTAAGCACCCTACACCCACATATGGTAAAAATATCCACATTTTGCATTTAGAATATTAAGGAAAATCTATTACCAGAATTCTACTTTAAACTTTTTCCATAAAATAAAATTCTTAATTTATTTTTATTTAAAATGAAATGATAGTTTTTGAGAAAATGCTCTAACCAAACTCCTCTCAAACATGATGATCACTGAACCCTCAACTTCGACAAGGTTTTCGCTTAGACATGTGTTAAAACCTCATTCACATTCGATATATTAACCTTTTCTCAAACATTATATAAGTAACCATTAACTTTCGTAGTTGGAGTTCTTATAAGTGTTATCACAAACTCAGATTCAAACGTAAGATCTATTTAACGGTGCTTGTAAAATACTAACGGAATGAATCTCATTGCATCAATTATTTTATATTAGGAACCAAATCGAAACAAATAAAAATACAAACATGGATTTACTATTTTGCTACAAAAATTAGGATCAGTGGAAGGATTTAACCATATTTTAATTCTACATCATCATAAAAAATAGTTAGATTTTAAATACTGATAAATTTGACTTTAGACCGAATAATCGAATTGTTAAGACTAAAAAATCAACATTTTGATAGGTTCCCGTTCATAATTTTGATGTATAGGATAAAATTTATATTTATATATATTCTAAATTGATTTTATCTTTTACTCGATATATTACTTTTAATAATTTTACAATTGAGTTCATTTTAAGAAAGAAAAAAGTGCAGCACATGATGCAGAATAAAGTGTGTATTTAAAACATCTCCACCGCAACAGTATTAGATAAAGAATGCAAATTGTTTGGTTGAGGGAAGAACAAAAAAAGATGGACCATTTTCTGATAGGACCAGTGTGTAGTTTTACATGCAAGTGTGAGGCTTTAAGAGCCACCATGCCACCATCAACCACAAATTTTCACCACTAAGCATCTTCTTAAAAAAGTAATTCAAGTAGCATAGTATACCTTTCAATTATTGTAAATTTAATTAAGAGGAGACTGATAAAGAAATCAGTTGAAAAAAAATAATTTTTTAAAAAGAAAAATAAATTTTTAGAAGAAAAAAATATTTGGAAAAAAACAAAAGTTTAAAAAATTTAATGTTTCGAATACTTGATTCTGAATATAAATACTAAATCATGCTATCTATATTAATAAAGAAAAGAAAAACAGTGCTATTGGAGTGAAAAAATCCCATCGACAACTTATTGTCAGAGAAGTTTTCCCAGAAATCAATATGGTATAGTATGTTTAATATGCAAAAAAGATAATAATGCATTCCAAGTTAATATGTTCTCAGACATCTTTAATTAAAATTATAGACATATTAGTCTTTGATTTTAAAATTTTTAATCACACATCTTATATGATTATTGAAATTTATGAAACATTTTAAATTCTTTTCTAGTGTTTATGTAGCCTCTCGTTCACTCTCTTCTCTTCTCAATTAGTTTTTTTACCCGTGCACGGGATAGGTTGTAACCTAAAGCTAATATTATTTTTTTTTTATAAAAATGTGTATAATTATTCATGACGTGCATCTAGTTAACATAAGAAATAACTTTTTCATAATAATTTTAATATGTTCCAATGTTATAAATAATTTTAATATTAACAATTCCAATAGACTAAAAATTATTATTATAAACTAATGTAAACATAAATATAATCATTTTTAGTATGATAAATTAATGATATTTAAGTACCCTGTCATGTATTAGTTAATAAAAAATATATAAAACATAAATGAATGTGTTATTTTTATTAATATTCATTTAATTATGTTTATTTTATAATTTTTAAAAAATATATTGTAGTTGTAGAATATGTGATGTGTGTTAAGTAATAGGAACATATTTTGGTTTTTGTAGTAGAAAACAATATTCTATCATAAATAATTTACATAATATAAACAAAATAAAGAACTAAAGAAAATGTTAGGCAAATATAAATGTATCCGTTAGCATCATTAATATTTCTTTTGTTAGATTTTTGTTTTTAATTTGCTCTTCATTTCTTATACTACTCGTTGTTTTTGTTCATTTTGGACATATTTCTCCAGTTTATGGAAGGGAAATTTTCAATAGGTTCAACTCTCTGGTTTCACTGTACTAGTTTTAGGTGGATTCCTAAACAGATAATCTAATATAACAGAATCGAGTTATTAATTCTTTAGATGCAATTGCATTCATAGATAAAACAAAACTCAAGTTTACCAACTTGAAATTTGCATAAAAGCCAGCACTAACTTCATGTAGATCAAAGGACACAAGAAATAAAATTAAAAACAAAATTTGACTCGATTGAGCATTTGGTTTCAAACCTTAATAAAGCAATGTTACAGTAAGGTTATATAAATGTCCGACGATTGCGGCCAAGTGTTCATATTTTCATTTCAAGATGGTCTATGGTTATTTACATCAAGAAGGGAAAGAAAGAAAGAACAATAAAAATCTTACTACAGAAAGGTTCTCCGAATAAATCCTGTCATGGCTAATTTGTACTGTTAGCTATAGTAGCTTCACGTTGCTGGCGACGTCTTTCCCTCTGTAACATTAGATTGTGTAAAGAATTAACCACATAGACAATTAACAAATACTATTTCAAAGTTAGCCCCAACCAAAACATTACCTATACATCCATAAATCATTACAGTGACAGAGCTATCTTCTCTGCCAGTTCTTCTACACTGTTTTTTGAACGTACTAAGCATAGCAATGGCTATCAATATTCACTACATACCGCTAGATGGCAATATTTAAGATTTCCTATGATCTAAGATGATTCCGAAATAGATACATTTTCAAAACAGCCGGCAATTAAAAAGAGAAATCTTAGTTGATCCACTCATGTTCAGCTACTAGTAAAACAGGTCATGAACAAACATCCAACATGTCATTAACGATAATACAGGATCAAAAGCCACTCAAAAGAGGAATTGGGGAGGGTTTAAATATGTAATGTTATTTTAGGTCACAAGGCAAAAACCTTACGGTTCACATTAAGGACCACTTTCAAGATCAGAAGCCATTAAGAACAAATTTTTGTACATGATTACAAACGCCAAACATACCCAATCACGCTGATAATTTCCTCACATTGCACCATAAGGGGGTATTATGAGATCATTGTTAGTGGTTTCTTTTGCTAAAAGTTTAACATAAAAGAGTCATCATAGTCGATAACCATGCTCAAGAATTAATGAAATTGTGATCTGATCTATAGAATATTAGGGCAATAACAACAGTGCTCCAACTTAACTAGGGTAATCTCACATAATTTCATTGACATAAGGAACCATATAATTTTTTTCTGTTACAAAAGGAACCAGAGATGGAATGGAGCAAAGAAACAAAAAAGAAAAAGAAATGAACAAAAATCTCACCCTTCTTTCCCAGTACGGAAGAAAGCAAACAAAATCATAGACTGGAGTAATGGTTGCACATAAAACTGTATTTAGAGCAGTGAACACCAAGAGCGCAGTCATGGGTCGGGTTCTGTGCGGCATACTGCTTTCTTATAGAGAGACAAAGCCCTGCAATCATATTAACTCAGTTCAAGGTAAAGAGCATTTACGTAGAGATAAATACATATGTTCATATTAATATTAATGTTGGATCAGACAAATTAAACAGATCATGCTCATAAAATCCATAAATATAAAAGCCCAAATATACTTTGTGGATTAGGGTCAGTCCACTGAAAAAAAAAAACACTTTAACACTTATTGTTAAACAAAGATATTTAAAATTTTAAGAATTCAGTCTTCGAGATAGCATATGGCACAATATAGACATGAAATCAAGTATAAATTACCCTGCACACAAAAATACAATTCTACCTAGTACAGTTGGAAGGCCATAATGATTACCAATTTACCATACAAACAGATTCAAATATCGGTATACATTAATCACCATAAGTCCATAAACACACATTTTATGTTCACAAAATAATCATTAATGAATTCGAAAAAGCAATCTATATAATCAACGAATATACCATAATAGCAACGAGAAGAATATGAACTTAAAAATTCCAAAAGCACATGTTAGAACAGGTTTTCAGAGTTCAAAATGAAAAGTATAAGGAAAGTCATGTGGTCAGAAAAAGATGTGAGTCATATTTTCATACATGCTGTTCTGAGAAGAAAACAAACTTGAAGAACCTACCTCTTTCAGCACTAAATCGGGATGAAAACTGCAACCCTGTTCCTTGGCTCTTCACAATGGCTGAAGAATATAGCAGTGCAACTACCATAAAAAAACAGAAAGATTTAATGAATAAGTGCTCCATACTTCAACAAATCCTTCCCCAAGAACTCTCAGCAGCAACCAAAAAATCAACTCACTAGCAACCAAAGTCACCTAATTGAATGTGGCAAAAGTACAGAGAAGATAGGAACAGAACATGGAATATCTTTGGGAGTAAATAACTAAATTTGAAACAGGCAGGAACAAATCAGAAAAAATACATATTTAATAAAACATTAGATCGGACCATCAACTTACATGCACTAAATTTTAACGAAACAATATGCACTTAAGTTGTGATAGAATGACCACCCCTAAATGGTTTGTTGAACAAGTTAGATTGACTAATGTTGTTGTCCAGCATGATTTCAGATTTCAATGTTAAAAATAAAAGAAGTATTAAAATACATATGTTTAAAACTTTTAGTTTTTAAAATATAAAAAAACATTTTAAACACATTTCTCATATCTTCCACATTTCGCATATTGTGGAGCCGTGTGCAGAAATTTCCGATCACAGCGGCACCTTATCTGGACTTGCTCCGAGCTATTTCCGGTGAGGTTACAAACACACGTGACACTTTTGCAATAACCCTCAAGCCCTCTGGCTAAAAAACAGGGAATAAGAATATGCTTTCACTACACATCCCACCCCCAAATCGGAAAAGAAAGAGTGAAAAAATGAACTCACCAGATGCAGGCAAGGGTAGGTGTGCACAATGCTCGCTCCAAAAATGGATTCACGGACGGATTTTTCTCCGACAGCGGGGATCGCAGAGATGGAAGTGAAAGGGTGAGAGACTGTCGCGAGAGAAGGAAGAAGGATTCTTAGATTTTCAGGGTTTTTAGGTTTTAGGGTTTTTTTTTAATTTTTAAATAAGAGTAAAAAAACGGAGAGGAAGGTGCAGTATGGCTCAAAATCTCGTCGCTGAACCTACTTTCAGGAGCATATATTGACGTGTTTCTGAATTTTTTTTACTATTATTTTCATATCAATAAATTTGTAGACACGTTTTATATTTATTATTTTGATATTTTATTTTTTATAAATATAATATTTATTTTTGTTAATGATCAAAATATTCTTAAAAATAAATTGAAAGCAAGGTAGTAGTTAATTTTTTTTCTTACTAAGATTCAGGGACAGGGTCCCATACCATGTCATGTGCTTATGTACTTCACAAATTAACTAAAATAATCTTTGGATATAAACTTTTACAATTTCAAGAAAATTAAAACATTCTGAATTTAAATTACTTTTATTTTAAATGATTTAATTTTTAAAATGTTGTAGCTAGATAAAGTAATTCAAATTTATTAAATTTTATTTTTTGCATTTGAATAAAGTATTTTAATTATTAATAAATGCAAAAATATCCAATATGAAAACTAATACTTCAATTAAAATATTTAGTCGACTTGCATAGAGAAATAGCCTATCCTTAATATTAGTTAAAAAAATTAAAAATTATTAATTAAAAATAGAAAAAAAATTATATTAACATTTAAATAATCTCAGCAGCAATAAGAAATAACGTTTTCGTATTGACTACAAAATTAAGTTATTTCAATTGGCGTCAATAAAAAAAACCCCTAATTCGCCAGATTATTTCTAGTTATAGGTGTACTTATATTCTTTTATGACCTTTTTTTTCTCAACTCTCCATGTGAGTTAATTTAGAATGAAATCCGTATTTTACTATTGTATAGAACTTGAAAACCGTTGTTTTTTTTTTGGAAAACTTAATATAATTTTCTAACCGCTCTTATTCTTTAATTTGAATAATGAAATATGCTAAATTTGAGGAATCATATCATGTTACTTTTTAAATATTGATAACAATAATAAGTTGTTCATAACATTCATATATATATATATATATATATATATATATATATATATATATATATATATATTATTTTTTATTTTTTTCTTGTTCGTTCAATTGGTAGTGGGGAAGTAAAGGTTAATATGTAGAGACATAATATATGTTTTGCTTATAATTATAATCTAAACATTTGTTGTAGTTTTTTTTGTTGAGAAAAAAAATAGTTAGTATAGTATTAACATTTCGCTTATAGGATCGATTTATTTATTAGAGAAGAAACAATAAAAACTATGTTTATCATTTTATTTTCAATTTAATATATAATTTTATTTTAGTAAGTGTTAGTTTTTTCCTAAAAAGTGTCAAAACCATTAAAAACGCACTCAAACCCCTCTGAACGGACGCCAGGTGTCAAGATGAGGGGAGTCAGAAATCAGATAGTGGAATGCAGGTGTCAGTAGAGGAGCGGACGTTCATTTTAAACAAAACTGAGTTTTTGAAAGTTTACGCCACACTCTCTGCATGCATCTTTTTCCCCAAAACTCTGAAATCTCATTTCTCCTCCTTCTCTCTAAAAGCTCTCCCTTCTCTCTACGAAATCTCACCCTTTCTCTTCTCTGATCACCGTTCAGGCACTGTAGAAGCACTTCCGGCGTCCAGAACTTCAGTTTGAACCGATCAGTTTCAAGTTCTAAATTGGTAAGTTCCTTTCTAGTTAGCCGTTCGTTATCTGGTACATGCAAACCAAGTTCTGGTTGCATGAGTTCATAGTTTCTTTCTGAACTATTTTTGGTCTGTTGTTCAGTTAGTTGAAGAATTGTTGAGCGTAAGGGTAGAAGAAATTGTAGTCAGACAAACCATATTCTGTCTCTAGGACGATCGTTCACTTTATAAGGTAAGGAAAGCTTATTTAATTTAATTTGTATGTTTACTGTGCTGTATGAACGTTCGTTAGTTAACTGAAATAAATATGATGCATGATGGTTGATATGCTTGGATTGTATGAAGTATGAAAAGTGATTATGAGATGAATGTATAAAGTTATGAAACTATATGTTAAGAAATGAATTGGAATATAAATGATTCTGATATGAAATTTCTATATGAAAGAGTACTTCGTCACCGAATGGTCATCGACCGTTTGGTATTTCATAGTAAATTTGGTTAGGCTTGGATTCTTTCATTTGGGAAGAATCTTATTTGAGGATGATCGTCTTCTTATCGAAATACTGTGCATGAGCGATCGTCTGAGTGGTGCTTGGTCTCACACCAAGCGATCGTCTGAGTGGTGCTTGGTCTTACACCAAGCGATCGTCTGAATGGTGCTTGGTCTTACACCAAGCGATCGTCTGAATGGTGCTTGGTCTTACACCAAGCGATTGTCTGAATGGTGCTTGGTCTTACACCAAGCGATCGTCTGAATGGTGCTTCGTCTTACACCAAGCGATCGTCTGAATGGTGCTTGGTCTTACACCAAGCGATCGTCTGAGTGGTGCTTGGTCTTACACCAAGCGATCGTCTGAATGGTGCTTGGTCTTACACCAAACGATCGTCTGAATGATGCTTGGTCTTACACCAAGCGATCGTCTGAATGGTGCTTGGTCTTTCACCAAGTGATCGTTCTCATTCCTTTTATAATATATCTTGATGAAAATAGTGTTCGTCCAACTTCAATAGAATTTCCCTCTAACGTGTTCGGTCATTAACTGACGTTAGGTTTCTTTATGTGAATTCTTCTAAGTATGGTTCTTTAAATGTCTTGACGAGTCTACATTCATTGGTTCCGGCCTAGAGCCTTAGTACTTGATATGGTCTTTTCGGTGTTCGGTTAGAACTCGCAAGAGTCAGTTCATCTAATTGGCTCACCTTTTAAGTAAAGATCGTTCGTTCTAGTCGTTCATGTTTATATGATTAAACTCGGTTTCTTTCTCAAACCGATAGTAATCCTCTTGGTCTTAATCTATTATTGAACTGGAGACCTCTCGGTAATATATCTTGATGAAAATAGTGTTCGTCCAACTTCAATAGAATTTTCCTCTAACGTGTTCGGTCATTGACTAACGTTAGGTTTCTTTATGTGAATTCTTCTAAGTATGGTTCTTTAAATGTCTTGACGTGTCTACATTCATTGGTTCCAGCCTAGAGCCTTAGTAATTGATATGGTCTTTTCGGTGTTCGGTTAGAACTCGCAAGAGTCAGTTCATCTAATTGGCTCACCTTTTAAGTAACGATCGTTCGTTCTAGTCGTTCATGTTTATATGATTGAACTCGGTTTCTTTCTCAAACTGATAGTAATCCTCTCGGTCTTAATCTATTATTGAACTAGAGACCTCTCGGTCTCGCTCCAAGTGTTAGTTCTAGTTCTGAGTTAGCATTTAACGTTTGGTATTTGGTGTCCTTAATAACCTTTGAACAAAGAAGAAATTTAGATGATTGATAATGAAAGATGAAATTGAGAATGATTATGAATGAAATACGAAGAGAATGTGATGTGGATGAAATGTTGTGGATTTGAACGAGCGTTGCAGGGAGGAACGACTCATGGATGATTATTGAATTGGTAAAGTATGACTGTGGGCATGCTAAGCTGGCGGTTCATCCTGATGTTCCATGAGTACTCGTCCTCACTTAGAGGAGGGTAGGTCATGTGTGGGAACGACAGAAGGTCCTAGTCCTTAGGGGTACTTTGGACATATAGGACTAACCTCGGGTGGCAGCTGTTGAGGGTGTAACACCCCAAATAATTTAAAGGGTATTACTGATAGTAAAGACTAAATTAATTTGATATCTAATATAAACAATCAAACTTTATTTCAATTCTTCCAAAGTACAATTCCAAACTTACAAACTTTAAATAATATAGTCTTCACCACTTAACATAAATTCGAAATTAAACTTATAAGTCTTACACAACATATTTTTCCAATACAAATTTATTATTTTTACAAAAATCCCTGAAAGTTTTCCCCGCATCCCTCTCATCATCTCTAAGCTTTTTCAACCGTATCTGCAACATTATCTGCTCACATATAACATGAGTTATATGATCATAGCACAAACAAATAAGGGTAAGTCAACCATATCATACAATCATTAAACCTACTTATAATATAAATGTTTCAATCATGTATTTCTGCAATTTATAAATATCATTATCCCGATGTCATTAATTCATTTTCTTCTTCTTCAAAATCATCTTTCTCATTTTCATAAACCTTACAAGTATACCATGCTTACTCACGAAGCCTTATGATCAGACCGCTCTCTGCCTGCTTCCTTAAGCCTTACCTGTATACTATGTCTTACTTTCTGAAGCCTTATGGTCAGACCTCTCTCTGCCTGCTTCTTTAAAACTTACGAATCATATGTTTATGTCAAAGCCTTATGGTCAGACCACTTTCTGCCTGCTTTCATAAAACTTGGTGTTACTTTGCTCATATCAAGCTCTCATGGTATAAACCGAACATACTACTCCCCATAGTAAACATCATTTCATAAGTAATGATTTCTTATATTCACTCTAACATTTCATAAAATCAACAAATCATACCCTCTTATCCACCTAACTCAATTATGTTCATTCTTTAATCATAAATTGACAATAACCCGTTTTGGTGTCAATACCCAAAATAAAGTAAAAATATTGCCAGATATCATACTTCATATTATAAACTCATTTTTTTTTCATAACGAGTATAACTCAACATATTTTCACCAATCAAAGGTCATAGATCAGCCAAAATACATCAACATGTCTTAGGAACTACATATTAAAGTTTGGGCTCAATGTAACGGTAAATGAAATACATATGAAGTTTTTACCATGATAACTTAAGAACAAAAATATAGTGTTCATCATACTTTTCAAAATTTCGAAATTTATTTCTCAACACATAGACATCTAATTACAAATCCGAACGATCAAATTATAGTAATATATCTTAGGAATCATATATCAAATTTTCAGGTTGATCTAACGGTCAAATAGAACAGAATCTATATTTTACCGAGAGGACTCAGTAACACAATAATAGGGGTAATTAATTTACTCAAACATGCAAAACTTATTTCTCCAAGTATAGACTCTTAATTAATGATCCGAACGGTCAAAGTGAAGAAATAGGTCTTAGGATTCATATATTAAAATTTTAGCTAAATCCAACGGTAAAAACAATTAAAAGGAATGTTTTACCACAGTAACTCAAAAGTAAAAAAAAAATATAATCAATAAAACTAAATTTACACAAGTGAATAGATAACTACCATTACCAAAATTTTAACATGTTCATAACTCATATTCATGATCATAACATGTATAAATATCATATGTAAGAAAGGATTAGCTCCCCTACCATCAAAATAATCTTAATATAAAAATTCAGGCGAAACAAGAAGTTGAATCTGGAGAGCCGGTTAGACAACTTTCCATCCTTCCAGAAAGATGTAATAAAAAAATAGATAAAACAATAAAATTTCTGGGGAAACAAGAAGTTGAATCTCGTAGAGCCAGTTAGACAACTTCTCATCCTTCCAAAAATACAATATAAATAAGAAATAAAAGGTCTGGGGAAACAAGAAGTTGAATCTGGCAGAGCCGGTTAGACAACTTCTCGTCCTTCTAAAATACAATATAAAGAGATAAGAAACAATAAAAGCTCTGGGAAACAAGAAGTTGAATATGGCAGAGCCGGTTAGACAACTCTCATCCTTCCAAAATTGCAAAAAAAATAACTAAATGTTCTAAGTAACAATACGTACAATTAGCATAACAGAATCAACATCACGTTTTACAACCATCAAACTTGGGTCTTATCACAGAAGCATGTTCTCATTCAAAATTCTAGATCATCCAAAAACAAAATACTCCATATTCAAGATTTAGGATTAAACAAAAGCAAAGTATTATATACTCAAGATTCAAACAAATAAGTTGAACGGATAAAGCGAGTTAAATCAGCGTTCAGAAAATTGAACCTAAAACAATAATCGGAAAAAGAGAGAATTAGAGATTGCGCGCTGAGAAAGAAGAGCTTACCGGTGGCCACAGTGAGAAACGCCGTTGACGGAAGAAAGGAGAGAAGAGTAGAATCGAGAGAGAGAATGAGAGCGAGAAATTTCTGTTGTGTTGTCTTGCGTTGTGTTTGAGGGGTTGGGGTTGGGGTTGGGTAAATAAAAAGTGAGTTTGGAGATGCCACGTCACATGCATGTGTTCATCTCTATTTATTTCCCTTTGCAACTTGCAAAAATGGATTAAGCACCACAACTATCCTTTCATTCCTTTTCTTCTTTTTTCCCTTTCTTTCTCTAGTTTTTAGGATAAGGTGCACCACAAAATGATTTAATGCGAATAATAATAATAATTTTATTTGATAGAAATGGAATATCATATAATAACAAATAAATTTTATTAAATCTGGATCAACATTTTTTTTATTTCTGTTTATCACAAAATTATATTTCTGTTTATCCAAAAATCATATACTACGAAGTCAAATATGTTAAGCTACGTAAATATTTTATCAATACATATCAGATAATAAAAAATTATGTTAGTTATAATTTAATTATTATTATATTTTGTGTAAACATCATTTTTACGAAGAATTATAGGATTTATATATATTATTCTAATTTTTAAAATAATATATCATAATTATTCTTTAATTTTTTTTACAAAATACAATTAGATCAATCATTACTAATATTCAAAAGGAGTTTACAAAACAAATTTGTAATATAACAAGGAGTATTTAAAGTTTTTTAGCAAGGATCCTTTTAAAATGCATGCATCTATTTATGAATATTCGTGTATATTATAGAGAACCTTTTTCATTTTAGACAATTATTGTATTTAGTAATTGTCATGGTTATTCTTAATTTAGATATCGTTGGACAATGTTAAGATACTCCTTACACTGCAATTTTGCCATGTTAAAAGAATACAAAATATCATTACACAATTGTTAAAATTGAATCAAAGGATTGAGAATTTTTTTTTTCTTCTGACGGTATACAATTATTTTTGTTAGTAACTCTATCATTAAAAATCATAAAATCATTAGTTTCGATAATCAAAATCCTGTAGTCGGGTTTTTCAAAAATGTATCTTTAATTTTTAATAATTTTCAACCAATAATAAAGAATGCATTACAAAAAGTGTATAAGATAATATCGTATTATTGGCATTGTCATTGTATACAAATAAAATTTAAAAGTGCTAACATTATTAATGAATTGGTTGAAGGCATGAAAATTATAGTTTTCGTATTAGAAAATGATTTGCACCACAATAGAAATGGTGCTATTATTGATAGTACATAGAACGTGGCCTAGTTTTGACCCCCATGAATAGCATGATCAGTAACCAAAATAGCATCATACAAGACCAAGCCGACAATCATGCCATTGAACTTTATAAATGAATCACTTACAAGATTACAACCTGGAAAAGTTTGCCATTCACGAATATAAATTTTCTACAGAGTTTTTTTTTTTGTGTAAGCATCGATCATAGTTTATTGTTTATGAAGTATGCAACGATTATTATTTTAATGTATGGATAGAAAACTAGTTTTTGTTATTCAATTTTAATTATGGATGCATTAATCCTTTTTAAGTTCAGATTTTGACAGAATTTTCAGTTCAGAAGGACAGTTGCAAACGCAAATCCCTGCAAGAGCAACATTGTGCTAACACAGGATCAAGTGGGTAAGAGAGAGTTGATTAATTTTTGAAACTTCACAGTATTTATTTCCATAAGTAAACTGTGCATCTTTTTCCAACATATTTATTAGAACTGGTATTTGCAATTGCAGAGAAACATCAAATCGCAACGGAAGCACTAAGGAAGGACATAAAAACACATAAAGGAATGTGATATTTAAGTAGTGGAGAATTACCTGCGGACAAAGCAACCAAAGCAACGATCGTACAATTGGACATCAACGCTACTTGCAGATGACATAAAACATGGGATAGGAGGAGATTTAATGAATAGGGTAACGATAAAAATTATTACAGTGAAAAAAATAAAATAGCATATACAAAAGGGATAACTAAACAAAGAAAATGGGAAGGAATGGCGTCAAACTTCGAAGGGAAAATCCCATCTAGTAGACATTGCAATCTCAGGTCTTGCCTCCCTGGAAAGATGATGACAGTATCCTGAAGAGTCCGTCTGGGTTATCAGCATGCACCTGTTCAGAGAAAAAGTAAATCAATCCTCTTTTAAATGGAATCACAAACAGTCCAAATGGCGTATAATTCATCCTCATTACATCATTAATATGTAACTACATAACAAAATTTCAAATCTTAGTAAAACAACAGAGTGAGAACAGTGGAAGAATCTAACCACCACTTAAATCACTAAACATGTGGATGTAATCCCTTTCTCCTATCGCTAACAATACATGATGCTCTAAACGAATTCCTCAGTTTTTGACTAGCAAGAAAACACTTAATATCAACTTCGGGAAATTTTTCCAAGAATATACCTTGTCCTTTTCAGGAGAGAAAATACTATTTGCATCAAAATAAATTTATGCGTATGGTAAACGCTTCAGCCCTTAGCTTTTGACACGGATGCGTGGGGGAAACAATATATGCAGAGATATGGGGATCTATGCTAGTCTACTTAATCACTTATTTTTCTAAAACAACTCTTATTAGCTTCCAAATACATTAAATCATTGACCAAACAAAAAAAGGGGATAACGTTTAACATTTTGCAGCGTTATCAATGGCAGATGGCATGTGGCAGAAAAGCAAAATTCTGTCGCACACGGTTGCAGTATGGTACCGTCATAGCAGACCCCTCTTCACGAATTGTCTAAAGGTAGTTGGCAAAAATATCCAGCATGCTATTCTACCATGGTGCTACCATTTAACAACGTTGATCTTTAGATGAAAGACAGCTGATAGCGTGCAATGTTCCCAAGCCTTAGGGGTAAAACCTGAAAATGTCTGTCTTGCCACTACATTACTAAAAAGGGTCAACCCCTCACTTTTGAGAATTCATTTTATCCGTTTTTACCAGTATCGTGAAGTTTCCATGTTATCTCCTAGTATTAATATCTATTTAATAGTAAATAAAATCACCAGCCCTAACTATTCCCTATAATCCAGGATGCTATATTGAAAGTATTTTGGACGATAGCATAGATCTCGAAAGGTTAAAGACAGGTACGGGAGGAGATCGTTCTATAAAAAAATAACTGAATGACATAACATACCCAGTGGCCAGCATCTTCAAGGACGTGCATTTCAACTCCACCTCCTTCTTCAGCTGCAAGCTCTTCGCCGAAGATCTTCAAGAGCCCATCTATGCAAGCTTCTTTCTGCTTTCAAAAAGTTCATATGCACTCCACGAGGTACATCTTCAACAATTTTCCTATGAACAGAAGCACAAAGCATTATTGGTTCCACAATCTTCCGTGTGGAAAGATTAAGTTCATAATTAAATGTGATTTCCTTCAGCAAACAGCCTAATATAAAATTAACAATCATACTTATATAGGACCTGGCACTGCCATTCTAATTCATACTGAAAGCAGGAAGGACCCGTCTCAACCAAAGAAGTAGGGCAGATAAATCAATATATCACAGCTAACATTGTCACCATGGATAACAGTATGTACCACAAATTTGTTTCTTCATAGGATTGATACATTTCTGCAATCCCCCTTAGGTCAAACACCCATGCAAAGCCAGACGATTGTGAACCACAAGAGCTGGAAGGTCGCAGGTTAGTCA
This sequence comes from Vigna angularis, assembly GCF_016808095.1. Lineage (NCBI taxonomy): Eukaryota > Viridiplantae > Streptophyta > Magnoliopsida > Fabales > Fabaceae > Vigna > Vigna angularis. The sequence goes on along the minus strand of NC_068980.1, from coordinate 6,073,968 downwards.
CAACCCACTAGACATGGTAACAGAAGAAAAAAAAATTAATACAGACAAAAATTGCCAAAAAAATCTATTGTTTTTATCTTTATTTATTTTAAAGTGAGTTATGTTAATTTTGTAGCATCCAACTTATTCATCAGGATAACAAAGCTCTTGAAATTTTGTTTAATCAATCGTCTGGTGAAACAATTATAAATGTGACAAATCAGATAGGCAAGCAAACTGTACTTTCCAAAAGAAGTAAAAACCAAGTGTTCATCTATGAATAGTTGATACAGATATGTTCATAATTGACTGACTAGTTTTACATTTGGACTGATTTTCTAACTCAATTTACACGTACAGGCCATGTGCAGACTGTTAAATTTTGTTGCAGTATTATAAACATCTCCCATCACTTGATGCCAATTTTATAAACTTTTTACTTTAGAATTTATAGTGCCTTCAAGGCACCAAAATTTACCATTAATCATGCATTCTATAATTATTATGACACCATTCTAGCATAAAATGACAGTGAAAGCCTGAAGGGTCAAAAGGTGCAAACAGGGTAGTGGCAAAATACTTTACTGGGCATGTGCTTCACCAACAATGGCCATATTTATATATCATCAGTGATTCATAAAAAGTATACAGTATCCAACTAAACACGAAATTTCTGACACCTACTCTCAATAAACATGATATTTCTAACACTATATCAAAGTATACCATAGTTGTACCTGTGCCACATCATTGGAAAATCCTTGTTGGATAAGAGCTCGTACAACTTCATGCTTTGTAGATATCTTCCTTGAGGAAATGAACATAGAAAAATAAAAGGTTAGGTCACAATATAGCACCAAAAGTAAAAGCATTTTGTAAATTTATTCATAAAAAAGAAGCTAAAGTGTAAAGGAAGATATTTATTATGCTACTGAGCTGCCAATCCAAAGTGCACAAAATGTAAATAATAAAAGTAAATTTACATAGAAATTACAATGGCGGTCAGCTTTGTTCCCATAATTCCCTATATTTTTTCTTTCCCCCCTCTTTATACTCCTCTACATTTGTAGTTGAATGGCCAATCGCATCGCACATCAGAGAGAGCTTAAATTTTGAATCGGGACAATTTTGATAGTGATGTGTCAAAGCACTTGTACCATTTTCACAATTTTGTACACACAATTGGTTGCTTTGACGATCACGTACTTGACAACAATGTCATACTTGCGATTTTCATGCATCATTATCGAAACATGAATTTTGATCAAACTCAACAACCAAATCTTAAAATTGAGGAATTAAAACAAAAGTGACACATTGAATCAAATTAACATCTACTATATTTGTTTCTCTCTGAAAGAAATATTAATTGAAAGGGATAAAAAAAGAATAAGGATCTACCTCCTTGGGCAGTGTGCTTAGAAAGGATATAAGTTCTGCTGGATGATCTTCTCCGTCTCCACCAGCTCGAACTTTTCCAGGCGTTGCATCCAGAACCCAAGCCTTCAAATAGCACAGTTAACAAGTATGAAACAGTTCAGAAGCACTCAAACATATATACAGACATACAAAACAGAAACTACAGTTAAATCCTTGTCAACTCTTACTTTTTTAACCGGCTGATTTTTTAGTAGTCTTAATTCATTATGTTGTTCATCTTTTTAAAGTCTCACTTTTTTAATATGTATTCAATTTTCAGGAGTTTCCGAGGGGTCCAATCTGAAAATAGATCTCACATATGAACCAATATTATTTTGAGAACCTCCTTAATGACTATATTTGAGATACACAGTTAAGTAATGATGAGTAACTTCTGGTCCCTTTATCTGGCATCTTCAGTCCCTGATGAGTACCTCTGATCAGAAGAATCCCCTTCCCTCAACACAAAGACTCGTCATCTCTGCCATTTGCATGCAACCCCTCATGCATGCATCTCTCCTCTGCTCATTTTGTCACACACAGAAGGACATGTAATGTAAGCGTGATGCTTTTTCCAACCACCATACTCCTCCAGCATCTTTTCGGCTGATCCTTAATCAGATATGTTTTTCCAAACTCTCAACTACACCAGTGACATAACTCCAGCTTCAATCACACTAACCGAATTCCAGTGAAGTATTTCCATTGTTTCCATTCTCACAAACTACAGTAACTAGTAGCCACTTACTCCATCAGTGGTGTTCTCTTTATTTGGATAGAATTTTTCAGTCCACTCACTTGAGCCAATAGGCATAGATTTCAACAGAGTTCAATTGTCTATTCACCACAGGAAATTTGGCTGCATTTAGCTGTGTTTGCCACCATAAGGCTGGATTCATTGGTCACAAGCTAGGAGCATAATAGCTCCATCGTGAGGGTGGCTGTCATAATTAAATGGTTAACAGCACACTTTAGTTATTACTATTTCTACAATTGATGTTTAATTCCTCTGGTAATTGAACCTCTATAGAGTATAATTACCAACTTGTGAGGGTTGTGCACACTTTAAACATCAAATGACCATCTAAATCCAATACTCATAGTAAGCATTTTAACCTACCAGACAATTTTTCTGTGCATCTTCATGAATAGTATAATACATAGATTCAAGCTAACTTATCACCATAGCAAAAAATATATTTCATGGAGAATAAATTCATATCATCCTAGGAGTTTCTCCATCTGAGCCTCATGCATATATTCTAGTGTCAGCACAATTAAGGGAAACTGCTATACATCCTCCATTATCCATATTTTCATCCTTAAAGCATTGTTAAATGTTATAGTGGAAATGGGATTTAAAAACCAACATGCTGCATATTGTTAACACATAAAAATAGTTGATAGCTGATACTTCATCCAGCAAAAGCAAACACGAATGGAGTTTGGACTTACTCTAACTGGCCGAGCAAGAGGCTTTGCAGCTTGGTCCACCATGCTCAAAACAACTGAAAAATGGACAAATGTATACTGAAAAAAAGGCACTTAAAAATTAACTTAATCAAAGAATCAGTGACTAACCTTTCCCCCCAAAACTATGACCAACTAGCACACGAGGTGTTATTCTTAGATCTCGAACCTATCCACAAGAACAAAGAGGAAGTAATTACAAGAAAGGAAAAATAACTTACATGTATACAGAACCGCAAGAATTTAATCAACAAGCAAGTTTGACCTAAATTTTTAACATTCCAAGGTTTTCTATCTATAGCAAAAATATTCCCTTAACTCAAAAAATGTTTCGATTTGAAAAAAAAACAAGGAATTTTAATTCCCACAAATTGATATCATTTAGCATTTTAAAAATTTAAAAAGGACGGCATACTGCAATTAAAATTAAGGGGTGCGGTAAAGCCAATAAATATTTGAGGAATTCACCCAAACAAGAGAGAGACTGTAAATCATGAAAGACAAAGAAGACAAAGGAAGGGTCAGGGTGAGTTGCAAGTACCCAAGGAAATGCAAATGGTTGAAAACTAGATTTTCCATACAGTAGAACCAAAGTTTAAATCTCATTAGGAATGGGTGGAGTGAATTTAATAGACCCTCTCCCATATTCCTTAGGAAACCTACCACATATATGTGACAATGATTAAAGAAACATAATAAAGAAAACGCACTAGTTTTAGAACGTCACTAGCAGCAGATGCTACAGTATGGGGACCTCTCTTCTTCATTGATGCTGAATCACCGTGACATCGTAGGTCTACTAAAAGGATCTGTCAATGCAAACAAAAAGAAATAAAACAGGATTCAGACTTTTGTAAATCCAAATTATTGGACCCCTACTCTCAAAATTTAAGATACCCAAAAAACAAAATATTATCTAATCAGAGTCAAATAATTTGATCCAAACTCATCACCCAACAATAAACCAGAAAGTGTTGCATCGTCCATTTTAAACAGAATCTTTTTAACAAAGTTTTAAATTCGTGACTATAAATGGTTTGTTGGCAGTGCAGGTATTTCCATGCTATCAGAGGATTAAAATTAATTTCATATGAATAATACCTGCTATAACAATAAATATTAACATGTCAAATAGTACCTTAGACAACTCAGCATAACAATTTAAAGTAAAATACCTGCCATGTAGGAAACTCTAGAGCCAATCTCCAAGCAAAACTTCCTGCAATATCACTCTTTCAGCAGCAAACTATGAAACTAACTAACAGTTTCTTCTTTCTCAATATATTTGACTGCAAACCAGAAATACTTCTTTGCAAATATAACATCAAACTTAAATATCAGAAACCACATGAAAACTACAACAAAAACAAAATATCCACAAAAAAAAAAAAAAGATTTAGCTCCATATAATAATAAAGCTAAGGGTAAGTGACTCGTTTATTGTTCTATTAACACACTACAAATATTTCTCCTTAACAAAACCACATAAGGATGCCAGCATTTAACTACCCAATGTATAAATACATGTCAATTGACTTAGACTTCCAATCTTTTAACCAACAAGGCTTCTTGTGAAATTAAAGAAGGATGAATAAGTTAAATTTAGTTTATTTATATGTCAAGAAAACTTGAAAAGACTCAGAGAGCAAATAATCAACCAAGGACCAACTTTCTAATAGGATGAATGTGCACCAACAAAGAAATCCTATAAATCACGCTTATAGTCATAACCCACAAGAAATTCCAGAAAAAGCTTGAACTTCTTATGTTTTAGGGAACTTAATCTTTCTCATTTTAGTCTCTATAATTTCAATCAACTCAACATTAGATTTTCATGCAATACTACAATATCTTTCTGATGAATGGCTGCACTAGTAACGAAAAGAGACATATGTGCACCTATCAGCTATAATCAACAGCAAGAGAAACAGTACTGAAACTAAAAGAATATGAATCATACCTATAGAATTGGAAATATAAGAAACAAAATGGGTTTTTTTAGAAAGTACAAATAGATGAACTTAAAAGTGTATCTAAGCCCATTACTCAAAAAGTTACATGAAACAAAATGATAGGGATTATATCCCTTTTCATTGAAATTGTCCAAGTCAAACTTATATACTTGCACATACTAATTCATAATGCATTTCACCTGAACAAAAAGGAGCTTTGGAACGATCAGTCATAAATAACCAGATCTCCAGCCTAGCTACTCTAAAGGAGCATGTAGAACAGAAAAGTGATTTGATCAATGAAGAACACATTGTTGCCAAATCATAACCATGCACAACACATAGAAACAATTCAGGCCATGCATAAAATTTATATCACCAAAGGCTTGCAAAAATAAAATAAAATGTACACAGAACAACCCACCCCAGTTTTTCCTGCATCCTAGGATCCCATGCAGAAAAACAGCTGTTGGTGGATCAGGTAAAGATCTGTCCATAACAGAACTCCATCTCACCTATATAGGAAATTATGCCAGCATATTAGTCTCTTATAGCTTTACACAACATCATATTAATGAGATTCGTTAACTTATGAAAATACACGAGGATTGCAGCAATCCAATGTTATATTACTAACTTTTGTCTAAATATCCTCATATAGTTTCAAAACAATTTTGTGAAGAAGCCATTAATGGATTTGTACGGTCAACAACTTTTTTGTTCCATATCAGTGCTTAATATCATTAAGAGTGTGTTTGGTTTAGCAACTTAATTAAGCATTTATTCATGTCATGAGCTCTTATATTAGGGCTTAAACCATAAATTTAGCCATGGAATTTATTGGAATAAGTTAAAATGAGCTTATTCTGATTGATACATAAAGAAGTTTATAGGAGTCAAACTAGATGCCCAAAAGCCATTACATCTTCCAGACATCCCTAAAGCCAACCCCACCTTGTGGGAAAAGGCTTAGTAGTGATTGTTGTTATTAGATTTAAAAATGAACACAGCTACTCTTTCAACCACATAAATATTCTAATGGATTGAATGGAACACCCTAAATCTAGAAAGTAAAAAGATTAATTCTCTGAAAACTGAAAACTAAATCCCATTAGATGAAATGGCGAGGCAATAAATAAATAATACTTACAAGTTCCCCCTGAATCAAATCATATGCCTGCAGACAAGGACGCACAAAAATCTCAGTTACAATAAACAAGGATAAATTAGATACTACGTTTTTGAAGAGGAAAGCATTAGTTGTATTTTGCCATCAGAATTGAGAACTTGGACTCTATTTTTTATTATCTGTTCACTAAACACACTAAACAAACCTCATAGTTGACGGACTTTGCAACTAAGAAAATACAACAAACGTCTCTTCTCTTTTTACAGTGCCAATGTAAACACATGAAGCAAATGAATTAACCCCAAAACGCATGGAATGAGGATTCAGATTACCAAGATGCTAGAGGAGGTGGCCACCTCCCCTTTTTTCCCAACAGTGTTGCCCACTAATGCCATTGATATGGTCTGGCCATTAACTCCCCGCCTAGAGTGGCCAAGAGCTAACCGAGAAACGTTGAATTTGTCATTCTACACAAAAAAAGAACCCATACATAACGTGAGAGGTACGATGTCTCAAAGACTCAACGCAATGAACGTATCACGGAATAGACACTTAACAATTGCGCAACTAAATACAAAGCGCAAACGGCAACGTTAGCATCAACTTATTTTTAGGGCTGGAGATAAGTATCTAAACTACACTGAAGTATAATAAATTATAGTTAACTATATTTCTAATAAACTAAAAATAATTGAACTACATATATTATATATAAACTGTATTGTTAATAGTTCAGTTATAAAAAACTGCAGTTATACCAATTAACTAATAACCAAATCCTTTCAAGATCATCAAGTCAGTTTTATAAAATTCCTTACTCTTCCGTCACTTTTACGGAAAATATTTTATTTTGAGTTTTAAACATTGTTATTTTGTTTTTGTCTTTAAAATAAGTTATATATTCTTAGACTTTATACCAATCATATAAAATATTATTTCTATTTTATATGTTATCTATTAAAAAAATTCATATTTAAAAAAAATCATTTATCAGAAATTAATGTAATTTTAAGAATGGATTATTGGAAGTTTGTTTTATTTAAAACGTTTACTCTTAAACCTCCGAAAAATACTTCAGATTTATTTCAAACTTATTGTATAAATAAAATTAAATAACTTTATAATATTTTCTATAAACAAATAATTAAAATTAACATATAATTCTAATAAATTTTATTTGTTTTTGGTTTTCCTTTTATTCTTTTCCCTAACTTTCTTTCTTCAAAACTTACGTCTAACTCTCAGAAAAAAAATATATTTAGTTTAATAATAAATTATTCTTACAAAATATAAAATACATTTAACCTTTTAAATTATATTTGTCTCAGAATCTTTCATTTTGTTTTATATCATAAACTATAAAGACAAATTAAATATATAATTTAGTTTAATCATAAAACTAATTTTTAAATAATTTGAATATATATATATATATATATAACGCTTTTATTTTTAACAATGATACTATATAATACAAAATATTCAAAATATTTATGGTCAAGAATAATTTCATGTCAATTTTTATTTTTTAATAAAATAAAAATAATAATTATGAGATTAAATAATAAATATAATGAATAATGATTAAATAATCATTGAACAATTTATGTTGTCATGTTAAAAAATTAAATAACAATGAACTACATATGTTTTGTTAATTTTTGTTTAGATACAAAATAAGGAATATATACAATTTATTAAAAGGTAATGTTTATTTAAAATAATAATATAAAAACTTTAAAATAAAGTATAAAACAAAGTTTACAGTTATCTTACCTTAGTTGAAAAAAATACATTGATTAATTAAATTATACATCAAAACATAATTAAATTATCTTAATTTAACTTTTATTTTAATTATATTAATTTATACTTTTTATTTTAATGTTAAAATAAAAATAACTAAGGATCATATTTAAAAACATTAAAAATGTTAAATATTTAAAAATATTAATTTTTATACTGAATCAATATTTTTTAGCCAGAATTTATTTATTTTAAGTTGAGTTAGATTAGTTGAGAATGAAATGTACATATCTCCAAAAAAACGACATTAGATTGATTTTGCGTGAACATGAATTTAAATAAATAAAAAATAAATATTTAAAAATAAATAAAAAAATAAGTATTTAAAAGTGAGATAAGATTAATACTACACGTAACTAGGTTGAGTTTTTCATAGAGTTATTCATCTAACTTACAGTTTTAGAACAAAATGAAAGTAGAAGTGATAGGAACTCACTAAACATAGTTCAGTTTTTAGTTAACTGCACTAGAAATATAATAAGTTCAGTTTTTCTAAACTGAACTAGACAATAGTATAATTAGTTTTTAGTTAAAATAGATTAGTTTTTTTAGTATAAAATAGTACAGTTAACTATAGTTTAGTATAGTTAAGTTATTTTTGCCCAGCCCTACTTATTTTCTTGGCTAATTAATACAAATTCCGATCAAATTCAGCAGTAAAATTTGCGATCATGACATATGACGTATGCTAAATTTGCAACACATTGAAATTATCGAAGAAACTATAAAGCCAAGAAATGCACCTCGGAGAGACGAAGAAGTGGAGATGTGACCTTGCAATTCCTCCATGCAGCTCAGGTGAATTTGGTCTTCCGGTCCGACGAGTTAATCTCCGCCACCGCCGCGGCGGTGCAGTAGGGCGAAGACTGAGAGAAAAGCGGCATCTAAAGAGAATGCAAATGCAGATCGGAAAAAAGTGGAAGAGGAAAGAATGGGGGCGGAGGAAAGCAGCAAACAATGCTGTGGCGCCGTTGGCGGAGAAAGAAAGAGAGAGGTTTCTATGTCACGGTCGGTTACCAAAGAAGTAAGAAATAAATGCGCGAGTTCTTTATTTAAAGAAGTATTACAAAAAAAGGTTTAATACCTCTTTTGGTTCCGGGAAAATGTTAAATTCGGTCCTACCTTTTTTTTAGAAGTTCAATGTGGTCCCAACTTTTGTAAAAAGTGTGCAATCAAGTCCTTTTTGGAAACGACGTTGAGTTTTTAACGGAGCAGCTGACAGGGTGGACTGAAGTTAGCTGTGACTGTGTGTGGGTAATACGTGGCTGTGAGAGAGTGATACGTGGCTGTGAGAGGGTAAATGTGATAATATTACTGAGGTTAAGAAATCAGAAGTTAGGGTTTGAGAAATTGGTAATTTGGGATTTATCATCGTGGAGAAAGTGTGTTGAAATCTGAAGCGCGAATTGGATACCGCTGAACCTCAAATTGGATCAAGAAGAAATCAATAATAAGATAGTTTGGACTATTTCTCATTGAACCATATTGGCTCACCTGATCATATCCTCGTTGTAGGAATGATGAGTAAATGGCACAAAAGGGCTTGAGGCCTTCAGCAGCTAACCCAGCAGCAAATGTAACAGCATGTTGCTCAGCTATCCCCACATCGAAACAGCGATCGGGAAATCTTTTGTGGAAATAATTTAGGCATGTACCACCACCCATTGCTGCGTGAATGGCCACTATCTTGTTGTCTATTTCAGCCTCCTTTATCAAAGACTCAGCAAAGTACTGTGTGTATGAAAGCGTTGAGGATTTTGCCTTAAACTGCTTCCCTGTTTTTGGATCAAACTTCACAACCCCTGAAAATATGATAATGTATAAGTGTCTGTTTGGATTCAAATAAGTTTTAAATAGCGCAAAACATTAACTACCTATGTAATCAGGTTGAGAAATTAATTGTGAGTACACAATTGATTGAGTTATATTAACAGTGGGTAACTTTTTGCAATATATCTAAGAATTGATTTTACTATTTCGAGTTTCTCATAATGATTTATGAAGAAATATCCCTTTCTCACCGTGCATTTTATCAGCTGCTTTTTCTGCTGGGGGTATCCCTTCCCTTTCTCTGTGACAATATGAATCAAAACTGGACCTGGAGCAGGCACTGATTTGACTTTTTCAAAGATGGTGACCACATCTTCAATGTTATGACCAATTTGAGCTTCAGATTTGCGGTATCCAATTCGCGCTTCAGATTTCAACACACTTCCTCCACGATGATAAATCCCAAATTACCAATTTCTCTGCAATTCCTCAAACCCTAACTTCTGATTTTTTAACCTCAATAATATTATCACATTTACCCTCTCACAGCCACGTATCACTCTCTCACAGCCACGTATTATCCACACACAGCCACGTAGCTAACTTCAGTCCACCCTGTCAGCTGCTCCGTTAAAAACTCAACGCCGTTTCCAAAAAGGACTTGATTGCACACTTTTTACAAAAGTTGAGACCACATTGAACTTCTAAAAAAAAGTAGGACCGAATTGAACATTTGCCCCTTTCGAGTGAACAAAAAGGTATTAAACCTACAAAAAATTATTCAAGATTTTTATATTTATTATCTTTAATTATTATTGTTACATTTTACGTGTTTACAACTGTTTTATATGATTAATAATTAATATAAAATAACAAATTATATGTACGAATAAGAAGATGATCATGTTTTTTTTAGATGGTTTTCACGTTACTGTCGTAATTAATTGATAGTCTCTTAATTAAGACGTTTTCAATGAATTTATCTATTATTTTATTTAAAGAAGTATTAAAAATTATTCAAGATTTTTATATTTATTATCTTTAATTATTATTGTTACATCTTACTTGTTTATAACTGTTTTATATGATTAATATAAAATAACAAATAATATGTAAGAAGATGTTTATGTTTTTCGATGGTTTTCACCAAACTGTCATAATTAATTGATAGTCTCTTATTAGTTAAAATGTTTTCAGTGAATTTATTTATTATTTCATATTACTTGTAATATTTTTTTAATATTTATAAAATGTCATATTTCTGAATTTAAATACATAGTATCAAATAAAATGTATACTATTCAGTTAATGAAAAAAATTAAAGTCTCTATATATATATATATATAACTTTATTGTTCTGAATAATACTTCTCATCTTATTATTCATGTCTATATATAGTCTTAAAAGAGCAGCGAGCGGTTAACACAATGTCGCCCATTAAGGTCACAATCAAGACCGGGCGTCCAAACTAACATGTACCGACCGGTATTCCCCAGTCATAAACCGAGTGACCCTCCAAGAACGTTCGGTTCATGAATGGACCGAACGTCCAGCCAAGATGCAATCAGGACCGAGCGTCCAGCCATTGAGGAACCGAACGTCCGCCCAAGATGGCAATCAGGACCGTGCGTCCAGCCATTCATGAATCGAACGTCCGCCCAAGATGGCAATCAGGACCGAGCGTCCAACCATTCATGAACCGAACGTCCGCCCAAGATGGCACGTCCGCCCGAGAGGGCGATCATGACCGAGCGTCCAGCCATTCATGAACCGAACGTCCACCCAAGATGGCAATCAGGACCGAGCGTCCGTCCAGTGTGACCAGACAGTAGAACCAGATGGACGCCCACCCAGGTTGACATCCCTGGCCGACCATCATTCCCAACCGACCCGCACTTCGTGGACTACACGGTTAAACGCTAATGACTCATTAGAGCCCTTAACGAAGATTAAGGTATGATTGAGCCGTTATCAGGCCCACGAAAGGTAAAAGCCCATTACAATCAGTATAAATAAAGGATTCCAAGTATGAGTTCTGGACAAATGGCTTAGAACGTAACATATGCATGCATTATAGAACGCTCTTTCTTATAACTGACTTGAGCGTCGGAGTGCCTTTGGCAGGTACCCGACCACCCGGCTTGGAGTAGGAGGGTGACCATCTGGAGTACATAGGGAGAAAACCTACACAGCGCGTCCAATCCTCGGTAGAAAGGTGACCGTTCGTCCAGTTTTGGTCCGGCCTTCTTCAGCTCATGGGATTCAGCAGCGTCCGCCCAGCTCTCGTAAGTGTTCGATTCAATGAGCACAAGAGATGAAGTTACATACACTTCCATGATTTTGGGATATGGTATGGAGGGTGATGGAGGAACAGCTCTAAAACTATTTGAAGAGATGTGTGAGTTGGAGATTAAGCCAGATGTAGTGACCATGGTTGCAGTTCTCACAGCTTGTAGTCATTCTGGTCTAGTAGCACAGGGGGAATTGCTGTTTAAAAGGATGATAGATATTTATGGGATAGTTCCACGCCTCGAGCACTATGCGTGCAAGGCTGATCTCTTTGGGAGGGCTGGTTTTCTGAAAGAAGCGAAGGAGGTTATCACAGGGATGTCGTACAAGCCAACATTGTCAATGTGGGCTACTCTCAAAGGGGCTTGTCGAATCCATGGAGACACAGTGATGGGGGAATGGGCAGCAGAAAAATTGCTAGAGCTGAAACCTGATCATTCAGGTTACTATGTGTTGATTGCCAACATTCCGGCCTTCTTCAGCTCGTGGGATTCAGCAGCGTCCGCCCAGCTCTCGTAAGCTCTAAGTGCCATCAAGCGCCAAAGCCGCTTGTTCTGCGTCCGTCTGGTTTTCAGCAGCGCCTAGAGCCCCTGGAGATAGAGCCGCTCGATCCGCTTCAGCTGGAGAGAAAGCGTCCACCCGGTCCATAGCAGCTTCATTGCTCGTCCGCCAGCCTTTACAGTTCATGTTCGTCCGTCCGGTCTTCGACAAGCTTGTGTGTTTTAACAGGGTCCTCACGGATTCGGTCGAAACATATTCAATTGGATTTTTTTAGTTTGGTTGTTCTGATCATTTTGGCCGCAGCTTCTCCACCATTCATTTCTTAATTCTCTGTCGTAGAAATCCCACGTTGTTTGCAATACCTTGATGTTGGAGAAGTTACGAAACCAAACCAAACCCTAGGAATTTTTGCGAAGAAGGCATGTTGTTGCTTCTTCTCGTTTGCCATGATCATAGCCCACACATCGTTATTAGTTTATGCCATATTCCCCATTCCTTTCTATCCCCACACACCTCTTTTTGTCTCGTATTCAGAAGTGCATCCCAAAATTATGGAAACAAACCCCGCAACAATCACTCTTCAATCCCGTCTTGTGTAGCAATGCATCCATGGTTGGTGTTCTCATTGCATCCCTTAAGAACTTTGTGACCAATGGCCACCTACCAAATGCTTTCAAAACCTTCATTCAAATCCAGCACCATGCTTCTTCACACCTTCTCCTGCATCCCATTAGCTCCCTTCTCTTTGCTTGCGCAAAGTTTGAGTCATTGTCACAGGGTAAGCAAGTTCATGGCCATATCATCTCACTGGGTCTTCATCAAAATCCTGTCTTGGTTGCAAGGCTTATTGGTTTTTACACAAATGTTAATATCATTGGCGATGCCCAATTTGTCACTGAGAGCTCCTGTACTTTGGATCCTTTGCATTGGAATATGCTTATCTCGTCGTACGTTAAAAATGGGCTCTGTGGGGAGGCTCTTTCTGTGTATAAGAAAATGTTGAGTAAGCAGATTGAACCGGATGAATACACTTATCCTTCTGTTCTCAAGGCTTGTGGGGAATCGTTGGATATCAATACTGGGGTGGAGGTTCACAGGTCTATTGAGGCTAGCTCCATGAAGTGGTGTTTGTTTGTGCACAATGCTTTGGTCTCCATGTATGGCAGGTTTGGGAATCTGGAAGTTGCGCGTAACTTGTTTGACAATATGCCAGTTAGAGATACTGTTTCGTGGAACACTATAATCAGCTGTTATGCCTCTAGGGGTATGTGGGAGGAAGCGTTTCAGCTGTTTGGAAGTATGCAGGAGGAGGATGTTGAAAGGAATGTGATTATATGGAACACCATTGCCAGAGGGTACTTGCATTTGGGCAATTTCGGAATGGCACTTAAGCTAATTTCCCAGATGAGAACATCCGTTCATCTGGACGCTGTTGCATTGGTCATTGGGTTAAATGCGTGTTCCCACATTGGAGCCCTTAAATTGGGAAAAGAGATGCACGGTCATGCGGTGCGAATTCACTTTGACATGTTTGAAAATGTGTAAAATTTTGGGTAGGTGTCACAATATTATTACTCATATTCTTGTTATCTTTATCATTTGGAATCTCACTTCCTTTTTGTTTATGTATTTTTAATTTTGAGTGACAAATTTAGCTTGATCTTGTGAGTGTAACGCTATATTTGTATTTTTATTATAATACTTTCAAATATTTATTTTTCATTTTGCATTAGAATACAAATGTGAGTATAATCGAATGAAAAACACCATATTATAATAAAATTAGTGTTAGCCTATGGAAATTGAACTTATATCACTAATGTTATGTTTTTCCATAAGAAATGAGAATAAATACTGAAATAAACTTGTTGGAGCCTAGTTAAATATAATGGAAAACAAGTTATGCAAGAAAATTTAAAATTTGAAAAAAAAATTATGATAAAAGAAAATAAGACAGAGTTTTAAAAGTTTTAAAAGTTTAAGCAAAATACATTGCATAAAAATTCACTTTCAAAATAATAAATATTTATTAATATATATTGGTAATTCTACCAACTTAACAATTCAAGTAATTAATGGGAAGTGTTAAAAGTATCACAAAAATTCCGAAAAATATTTTTAGGAAGTGTTAAAAGTATCACAAATTTTTTTTCTAAACACGTTAAAAATTAATTTCAAAATAGTACTTTATGAGAGTGTGAAAAGAAATTAATGTTGTGAAATGTTAAAATTTAAATTCTAGAAATTACTTTTGATGATTATGGGAGTGATAGAAGAAACTTTGGGAGTGCACAAGAAAATGCCCAAGAATTAAATTGGACCAGCTAGCGAAAAATCCGAGATATTAAAAACACACCAATCTTACCTATCTAGGGTTGGTTTGTCTTTAAACGGCAGCTTCGTAACCAAAACGGCACTCGCTGTTAGGGTTTTTGTATATTTAAACAACGGTGACGTGGATTTCAATTTCATTTCCCAAATTTCAGAATGGGGTTCTGGGGTTAGTCATCTTCGTCCTTCTTCTCTCTTCTTGCTCCTTCAATGTAGTTCTAAATGCGCAAGCATTCAACTCTTTAACCTTTAATTCTGAAATGGCGTTTTAGCTTCTAATATTCTGTTTCTACTTGTTTTTCATTCATTTTTATCTCTGGTATGTGTTTTTTATTTTGCCTTTTTCATTTTCTTTGTGAGCTAAGGGATTGAAGTCAAACCTGGCAAACCGTGTCCTTATCACTCTGACAATGTGCGAGGGAAACTGCACGTTACTCAGGTTCTTCATTCATGAATTCAACTTTTGTTTCTTTCGAACACCCTGAGATTCCAGGATTTTTTTTTTCTTTGTATCTTGGGTTTGTCTTATGCAATTCTTGCTTGTTTTCTTTGATATTAAGCTTTGGAATATAATTTCATCGTGGGGTTTTAAGTTCGGACTCTTGATAAATTTGCTTGACCTTGTATCTTCATCGGATTAAGAATGCTTAATCAGTATAGTTTTTTCGTCGATATAACATATGCATTTAAATGTAATTCTATGTGGTTCGAATGCAATGGCACTCGAGGAGTCTGAAGTGTGTTGATATTTTTGAGTTGGATATAAAATGTCAAGGCAGGTATGTATGAACTATTTCATTTTTAGTTTTTTGTCCTAAAATTTCAGGCTACTCTAGGCATTGGCTCGTCGAAGGATAAAAGCATTCTTCAGTGCGCTTCTGGACACAAAAGTCCAGTTTTCTTGTGTTCATTGCTACCAAATAGAATTGAGTCATGCCCTTTGAATCTTAAGTTTGACATTGATGACTTAGTTGCATTCTCTGTGATTGGTTCACGAAGCATCACCTTTCTGGTTGTTTCGCGGCTGATGATGGAGATGAGCTTAAGGATGACTATGAATAGTATCCTTCTGAAGAACTTTCATTTATTGACTTATTTGCATTTCAACTTAAGGTTTTGTTTTTTTTTTAAATTTTTTTTATATAGTTGTGACTAGGACATAATTCTTGGTGTAAATTTTTTTTATTTTCTTCTTGATTTTCCTACTACGTTGTGAAAGTGATTCATGGGGGGAAGACATTGAAGGAACTGATACAACTGAATCATCTGAATATGATAGTGAAGATGAATATGATAATGGCTTTATTGTTATAGTGATGTTGATATTTACCGGTCTTCACCAGTCAGAAATAGTGGAGGTATTTTCATTCTATTATAAACTTTTCTTGAGGTCATGAAACAATTATACTCATTTTTTACTTTCATGTTATGTATATTTTTCTTTTAACTTTGTAGATTTCTTATTGATGTTCACATGTGTTTTTTTTTTTTCCATCTACAGATACACAAATATTAAATTTACAGTAAAATAGAATATGAAATGGCATCAAATACTCACATTCTACCAGTGTTTTTGTTTTGTGAAAAATAATGAACTGTCCAAGAAAATTTGTGTATGATTGTGTCCGGAAAATAATGATAACATATCTGCTATAAAATTCAATCATATATTTCTCACTTTCACTATTATAAGTTTTATCATTATTTTATCAACAATCATTCTTTTGTGCATCTGCTCATTTTAACACATGCATTCCTTGTGTGCTATTTTTGTTAAATAGCTGTTAGTGCCATAACATAGCGGAACTTCTCTGAGTCCCTAATTCCAACTATGTCTTCTGTTGCATTCACTATGATTATTTTGTTTCTGGCATGTGTCGTACATTCTCGTCATCTTTGACAATACTTCTGCCATATATAATTGATAATATACATCATATTTCAACTGTTGTGTGATAAGCCTGTGATGCTATCTGTTAGATGATATAGCAGATTGTTGGCTTTCTGTCATTTTCTACAATGTGCAATTTGTTAATGTTTTGAGTGTAGGAAAGAAACTGAAAAGTTTAAGGGAAAGAAAAAGTAAATTGGTTTCCACAGCTTCTGCTTCTGCATCATAGTTTGCAAGATTTTTCTATTAAAATCAACATTAATGACATGTGTTTTTCTTTCCCCCTTTTGTTTCAGTTGTAATTGAAGAAATAGTGGATGATGAAAACCTGAAACTGGAGATGATCAAAATAAGCAATTAAAGAAAAAGAAACAGGTAGCTAAGTTGAAACCAAAAGACAGCAAAATTTTCAAGTCTGAAATTGTTGCTAAGGGTGAGACTGACCTTGTGGAAAATGAAGATGAAGATGAAGATGGTTTTCCAATTTCCACTGCTGAGAAAGATGTTTCTATCTCTCAGAAGGCAGATGGAGAAATGAAAGGAGAACAAGCACTTAAGAAAATTGAGAATGCCAACAACAAGAGAAAAGATGTTGATCATTCTGCTAGAGTTAAACGGAAGGTTGACAGTGCTGATGAAGTTGAGCCACAGGATGGGTGAAAAAGATTACCATTTTAATTACTCCCGAGAATCAGTTTCCATCTAATATTTGCCTTGCCCACCTGATTCTTTTTGAAATACTTTCAAAAATATTGTGCTGGATGTTTTGTGCTAAACCCTTTCTGACGATTATAAATTGTTCAGGAAAAAAAAGAAAAGAAATAAGTTAAAGGAACGTATTAAAGAGGAAAATGCTGATGCATCTGGCAATAGCAATGAGACAAATGTTACTGCCCCAGATGAAAAGCATCCAGAGGCTGTCAAAACTACAACCAGCCAGAGTGATGTTTCTCATGCAAAGGATGAAAATGAGGGAAAATTGTCCAATAACGAGTAAGAACTGTCAACTAACTAGAATCAGTTTCATTCCACTAGGCTTTTGTTGTTACTGGCATTGATTGTCTTACATAGTACATAGATATCTGGTACCAAACTAAAAAGTTCTACTAGAAATACCACAATTGGAATTCAACTATATAGGATGTGTAATTGTTGGGTCTTGCTAGATTTTGTGGTGAACTTTGTTCCTGTGGAGTCATTTCTAATTACCCTTTCTATGCTTGAGATATTGAAGATTGGAAATTTAGGGGGGTGGGTTTCTGTGCCTTCTGTTTCAGTTTTAGGGTTATGTACTGTTTGCTAACTGTTTGTTTGTGATATTTGTTGCCAGGGTCGGTGCTGAGAAAAAAAACAAGAAAAAAAGGAAGAAAAAGTCCAAGGAGTTAGAAAGTTAGAAGGGGTAGCTGCTGCAGATCAAATTACTTCAAGTGCTGAAAAGCAGAATTTGCCTGTTGCCTCAGAGAAAAAGGGGAAGAAACAAACTGAGACTAAGCCATCTCAAGTGAGAACTTTTCCGAATGGATTGGTTATAGAGGAGCTCCTTATGGGTAAACCTGATGGCAAAAGAGCTGCTCCAGGAAAAAAGGTTACACATCACCTACAGATTTTTTTATGGTTGCATTGGCGTGGTTCACTGAAGGATAATTCTCTTCAACCTATGCTTTTTATATACTTTATTTTAACAGGAACTTATTGTTTGATTACAGGTCGGTGTTAAATATATTGGCAAGCTGCAAAAGGATGGGAAAATATTTGACTCAAATGTAGGAAGAGCACCCTTTAAATTTCGCCTGGGTATGTAATCTGATGTGTTGAATTTGCTGTGATTTTCCTTTTTATGTATGTTTCACTATTTCATGTTGTATTTGCAGGTGTAGGCCAAGTCATCAAAGGGTGGGAGGTTGGGATCAATGGTAATATATAATAAGATTTTAAGCTGTCTACTGCCTAGTAATTCTTTATACCAATTAAAGTTTTCTTGTTTCGACAGGGATGAGGATCGGGGACAAAAGAAGGATCACAATTCCACCATCTATGGGGTATGAATTTCCTAATTTTATCCTTTATTTGTTGAATTCGATTTCTCTACATTGATCATGTGTAGTTCGTGTCGTGAGAAGCATCTGTATACTTCAGTAAAAGCATCTGTGTATTTTTTCTTTCTTACTCTACGCACTTTAAAGGAGCTACTTGGTGTAATCAAATTACAAGTGTTTTGTTTTGTTTTGTTGCGCAGATACGCAGATAAGCGCGTTGGGACTATACCACCAAATGCGTGGCTTGTATTTGATGTTGAGTTGGTTGATGTTGATCGTTAATTTCCAACTATTCCGTTCCAAAGGTCTTTGCATCCTTTTTTCTATCCCTCATTGTTTGTGTCGGAGAATGTTAACCACACATTTGCCATTTTTGTTTCCAAGGGGCGTCTTAGAATAGAGGCCAAGTTTTGTAGGAAAATTTGGATTGCATAGAAGGAATTCACACAGCTTTACGAGTGTAGATTTGCAAATGTGTTTGCTTTCATTATAGATGGGAGAGCCATTTTATAACTGAAGAAATTATCATCCCTATTTTTTTTTTCTTTTTTTATGCTTTACTATATCTTTAATCCTTGTTTAAAATGTGTTATATTGTTTTTTTGTTGTTGAGATAACTGTATTTTTGATACGTTATATTTTATCCGTAGTTTTTAAATTCTTATCTTTTTTTTTTGTATAAATTGAATCGATTTAGATTTTTTGTAAAACTCAACAATTAAACCATCAACTTTTATTAATTTTTTCAAATCGCAAGTTTCCATGAAATTTTACTTAATTATTATATTTCAGTTCATGTTTTTTTAAAATATTTTTTATGTTGTAGTGGGGGTTTTAAATAAAATATCAAAAACAAGTATGGATAGAAGTAGGAAGTATAGCTGCTCTCCTATCCGACCCAAAAAAAAATTATTTGGTTAAAAAATTGAGATAATTCGAATTCAATAAACTTTAAGCACTTATTTTAATCAGATAGAAGTAGGAAGTATAGCTGCTCTTCTATCCAACCTGAGAAAAAAAAACATTATTTGGTTAAAAATTTGAGATAATTCGAATTCAATAAACTTTAAGCACTTATTTTAATTAGATAGAAGTAGGAAGTATAGCTGTTTACAAAGTAGGAATGACAATGAATAAGGTATGAATAATGTTTATTTTTTATTTGATTTATAATAATTTAGTTTTTGTTATTTATATATATATTTGTTTAAAAAATATTCACAAATATTTTAAAATTTATGAATATTTATAAATATTTAAAAGAATATATTTTATAAAATTTTAAAATATGTAAAATATAATATAAATTAAAATTTAATTTTAATTTTAATTACATTTTAATCTGATGAAATAAATTAATTTTAATTTTAATCAAATTTAATTTAATAAAATATAAATTAAATTTTTATTTTTAAATAAGATTAGTATTCATTTATAAATAAATATTAAAATAAATTTTATAAATAATAAACACTTGTAAGCACCAATTATTCATGAAGAACCGTTGATACTTGCACACACCTATTTTTACCATTTGTATGTAATTGTTACGGGGTTAATTATTAATTAGTGTGATCAGTATGGACTAATTATTGGCTGAAATTTAATTTCGATGATAAAAAGTAAGCTTTTTTTAAAGTCATTACTACTAAAATAAATAATTTGATCATTAAATAGTACTGTGACACCCTTTAAAAAATTATACCCACTTTATAATCCATTTTAATAATATAATAATATAGATTAAAATTTTACATTAAAAGAAAGGTTAATATAATTAAAATATTACTATTTAAATCGTCAAATGGCTGATTTTAATTTGATAGGTGTAAAAGTAAAATGACCACGATAATTACAGTGTGCAGAGTTCAATTTTTTTGCTTCATCTAGCAAGTTTCTGTTTTATAGGTGACAAACTGCTCCAGTTTGAAACTGTATAAATAAAACATATTCTAACTTCTACTTAGTATACATTCCCTACTATATTCATCTCCTCAAATTCTTCCTCGGATGAAACAAACTCCTCACTACGGACATAACCAGCATCTTTCATCAGCTCATTCAATCCATCCATCAAAGGGTAAATCTCATATGAATGAGGGTTAGAAGTGTCCCCCACCATAAAGGGAGAGAACTCAGTGCCAATATCAACCCAAGCACAACCAGGAGCTTTTCTCACGCCCAAATTCCTCATATAAGTCCTCACCTCTGCTAGTTTGCTCCAACAACCAGCAGCAGCATACATGTTGGCAATCAACACATAGTAACCTGAATGATCAGGTTTCAGCTCTAGCAATTTTCCTGCTGCCCATTCCCCCATCACTGTGTCTCCATGGATTCGACAAGCCCCTATGAGAGTAGCCCACATTGACGATGTTGGCTTGTACGGCATCCCTGTGATAACCTCCTTCGCTTCTTTCAGAAAACCAGCCCTCCCAAAGAGATCAGCCTTGCACGCATAGTGCTCGAGGCGTGGAACTATCCCATAAACATCTATCATCCTTTTAAACAGCAATTCCCCCTGTGCTACTAGACCAGAATGACTACAAGCTGTGAGAACTGCAACCATGGTCACTACATCTGGCTTAATCTCCAACTCACACATCTCTTCAAATAGTTTTAGAGCTGTTCCTCCATCACCCTCCATACCATATCCCAAAATCATGGAAGTGTATGTAACTTCATCTCTTGTGCTCATTGAATCGAACACTTTTCTGGCTTCTAACACTTTGCCAGACCTTGCATACATGTCCACCAGGGCATTCCACAACAATAAATAGTCCTTAAACTGTTCACGCTTCATAATGTAGCAGTGAAACTCTCTGCCATGCTGCAGGTTCGCTATGCGAGCACACAGGGGAAGAACGCTTGCAATGGTCACATAATTAGGTTCAACACCCTTCCGTAACATCTCTCTGAAAAGAAAGGATACTTCCTCAGTTTGATCCACATGTGCATATCCAGAAAGAATGGCATTCCAAGATATCAAACATTTCTCTTCCATTCTATGAAACACCATAAATGCATGCCCAAGATCTCTACACCTAGAATACATTGTAATCAATGCATTTTTCACATTCTCAAACATGTCAAAGTGAGTTCGCACCGCATGACCGTGCATCTCTTTTCCCAATTTAAGGGCTCCAATGTGGGAACACGCATTTAACCCAATGACCAATGCAACCGCGTCCAGATGAACGGATGTTCTCATCTGGGAAATCAGCTTAAGTGCCATTCCGAAATTGCCCAAATGCAAGTACCCTCCGGCAATGGTGTTCCATATAATCACATTCCTTTCAACATCCTCCTCCTGCATACTTCCAAACAGCTGAAACGCTTCCTCCCACATACCCCTAGAGGCATAACAGCTGATTATAGTGTTCCACGAAACAGTATCTCTAACTGGCATATTGTCAAACAAGTTACGCGCAACTTCCAGATTCCCAAACCTGCCATACATGGAGACCAAAGCATTGTGCACAAACAAACACCACTTCATGGAGCTAGCCTCAATAGACCTGTGAACCTCCACCCCAGTATTGATATCCAACGATTCCCCACAAGCCTTGAGAACAGAAGGATAAGTGTATTCATCCGGTTCAATCTGCTTACTCAACATTTTCTTATACACAGAAAGAGCCTCTCCACAGAGCCCATTTTTAACGTACGACGAGATAAGCATATTCCAATGCAAAGGATCCAAAGTACAGGAGCTCTCAGTGACAAATTGGGCATCGCCAATGATATTAACATTTGTGTAAAAACCAATAAGCCTTGCAACCAAGACAGGATTTTGATAAAGACCCAGTGAGATGATATGGCCATGAACCTGCTTACCCTGTGACAATGACTCAAACTTCGCGCAAGCAAAGAGAAGGGAGCTAATGGGATGCAGGAGAAGGTGTGAAGAAGCATGGTGCTGGATTTGAATGAAGGTTTTGAAAGCATTTGGTAGGTGGCCATTGGTCACAAAGTCCTTAAGGGATGCAATGAGAACACCAACCATGGATGCATTGCTACACAAGATGGGATTGAACAGTGATTGTTGCGGGGTTTGTTTCCATAATTTTGGGATACACTTCTGAATACGAGACAAAAAGAGGTGTGTGGGGATAGAAAGGAATGGGGAATATGGCATAATAACGAGGTTTGTTTTCATCATCCACTATTTCTTCCATTACAACTGAAACAAAAGGGGGAAAGAAAACACATGTCATTAATGTTGATTTTAATAGAAAAATCTTGCAAACTATGATGCAGAAGCAGAAGCTGTGGAAACCAATTTACTTTTTCTTTCCCTTAAACTTTTCAGTTTCTTTCCTACACTCAAAACATTAACAAATTGCACATTGTAGAAAATGACTGAAAGCCAACAATCTGCTATATCATCTAACAGATAGCATCACAGGCTTATCACACAACAGTTGAAATATGATGTATATTATCAATTATATATGGCACAAGTATTGTCAAAGATGACGAGAATGTACGACACATGCCAGAAACAAAATAATCATAGTGAATGCAACAGCAGACATAGTTGGAATTAGGGACTCAGAGAAGTTCCGCTATGTTATGGCATTAACAGCTATTTAACAAAAATAGCACACAAGGAATGCATGTGTTAAAATGAGCAGATGCACAAAAGAATGATTGTTGATAAAATAATGATAAAACTTATAATAGTGAAAGTGAGAAATATATGATTGAATTTTATAGCAGATATGTTATCATTATTTTCCGGACACAATCATACACAAATTTTCTTGGACAGTTCATTATTTTTCACAAAACAAAAACACTGGTAGAATGTGAGTATTTGATGCCATTTCATATTCTATTTTACTGTAAATTTAATATTTGTGTATCTGTAGATGGAAAAAAAAACAGTGCAAACACACGTGTGCAGAAATTTCCGATCACAGCGGCACCTTATCTGGACTTGCTCCGAGCTATTTCCGGTGAGGTTACAAACACACGTGACACTTTTGCAATAACCCTCAAGCCCTCTGGCTAAAAAACAGGGAATAAGAATATGCTTTCACTACACATTCCACCCCCAAATCGGAAAAGAAAGAGTGAAAAAATGAACTCACCAGATGCAGGCAAGGGTAGGCATGCACAATGCTCGCTCCAAAAATGGATTCACGGACAGATTTTTCTCCGACAGCGGGGATCGCAGAGATGGAAGTGAAAGGGTGAGAGACTGTCGCGAGAGAAGGAAGAAGGATTCTTAGATTTTCAGGGTTTTTAGGTTTTAGGGTTTTTTTTTTTAATTTTTAAATAAGAGTAAAAAAATGGAGAGGAAGGTGCAGTATGGCTCAAAATCTCTACGCTGAACCTACTTTCAGGAGCATATATTGACGTGTTTCTGAATTTTTTTACTATTATTTTCATATCAATAAATTTGTAGACACGTTTTATATTTATTATTTTATATTTTATAAATATAATATTTATTTTTGTTAATGATCAAAATATTCTTAAAAATAAATTGAAAGCAAGGTAATAGTTAATTTTTTTTTTCTTACTAAGATTCAGGGACAGGGTACCATACCATGTCATGTGCTTATGTACTTCACAAATTAACTAAAATAATCTTTGGATATAAACTTTTACAATTTCAAGAAAATTAAAAAATTCTGAATTTAAATTACTTTTATTTTAAATGATTTAATTTTTAAAATGTTGTAGCTAGATAAAGTAATTCAAATTTATTAAATTTTATTTTTTGCATTTGAATAAAGTATTTTAATTATTAATAAATGCAAAAATATCCAATATGAAAACTAATACTTCAATTAAAATATTTGGTTGACTTGCATAGAGAAATAGCCTACCCTTAATATTAGTTAAAAAAATTAAAAATTATTAATTAAAAATAGAAAAAAAATTATATTAACATTTAAATAATCTCAGCAGCAATAAGAAATAACGTTTTCGTATTGACTACAAAATTAAGTTATTTCAATTGGCGTCAATAAAAAAAACCCCTAATTCGCCAAATTATTTCTAGTTATAGGTGTACTTATATTCTTTTATGACCTTTTTTTTCTCAACTCTCCATGTGAGTTAATTTAGAATGAAATCCGTATTTTGCTATTGTATAGAACTTGAAAACCGTTGTTTTTTTTTGGAAAACTTAATCTAATTTTCTAACCGCTCTTATTCTTTAATTTGAATAATGAAATAAGCTAAATTTGAGGAATCATATCATGTTACTTTTTAAATATTGGTAACAATAATAAGTTGTTCATAACATTCATATATATATATATATATATATATATATATTATTTTTTATTTTTTTCTTGTTCTTTCAATTGGTAGTGGGGAAGTAGAGGTTAATATGTAGAGATATAATATATGTTTTGCTTATAATTATAATCTAAACATTTGTTGTAGTTTTTTTTGTTGAGAAAAAAAATAGTTAGTATAGTATTAACATTTCGCTTATAGGATCGATTTATTTATTAGAGAAGAAACATTAAAAACTATGTTTATCATTTTATTTTCAATTTAATATATAATTTTATTTTAGTGAGTGTTAGTTTTTTCCTAGAAGTATGAGTTATGTGGGTAAATAGGCACATCTATGTGGGTAGAATTTTACCTAATTATAAAAAAATATTATAGTGTAAAAACTGGTAACAAAGAAGGTTCTTTATTGCATTTGGGGTGATTACAATTACAGCAATAATTGGATCAAGCATTCTGCATCTGACACCCCTTTATAGAACTGCAAAATACAAGCACTGCTGCTATAACAAAGCAGAAAATGTCACAATGTGGAAGCTAAAGGAGGTAATTAGTTTATTCTAGCCATCATCATGATCATCACTCTTAGGGAGCAAAGCCTTTCTTCAAAGTTTGAATGGTGGCAACATCAGTCTTGAAGGCCAAAGCCAAAACATTGTCATCAATGGAGGTGTTAAAGAGAGTGGTGGGAATGGACACAGTCCCAGCACTGGCACTTCCAAAGGCAGATATGGCCACTGCAGGCTTCTGCGTATCCGAATTGTACTGGAAGTGCACCAGACCCTTTGGGAACACAAACACGTCTCCAGTTTGTAGTGTCTGAGTGAAGAGCTTATTGGTTGTGTCCACAAACCCCACTTGAAGGGAACCCTGAACGTTGAAAAGTAACTCTGCAGAACGAGGGTGCGTGTGTGGAGGGTTCACACTCCCACCAGGGAATTCAAGCACTGCATACGAGACACTTTGTCCATCAAGAGCAGGAAATTCTGCTTTGCTTGCTTTCTGCACTTTGAAACCTGAGAGAGTGCTCGATGAAAACAAGGAACGGAAGCCTGTGAAGGTGAAGAAGTTGCCATCAAGAGTGGTGTTGGGAGGGACTATGAAGTCAGTGAGGATGTCAGGATCACCAGCAGAAGATATCTGCATGATGCTGAAAACTGATATGATCAGTGTCAGTACTTTAAAGGTGGTGGAAGACATGATTATCATTAATATTACTATTACTATGACTGTCTCTGAGTTGAGCAAAGTGTATAGTTTGAAGATGGTGTGGTGTTTCAGATTTCAGGAACATTTATTTATAGGAATTTCTGCTGTTTGTTGGTCGTTTGTACTATATAGCAACTATGGAGATTTCAAAGTGGTTAACCTCTGTTGAGGTCTGCAATTATTAGAGACTGCAACAAGAATGTTTGCATGAGTAGCTCTTCATGCCGATTCCAATCAAATAGAGACAAGTTACTCGTAGGTTTCCTTTTGTTTTAACCTATTACAATGGATAATTGCTTTTTATGTAGACTGTCTGTCATATCCTTACAAATGATATAAATCATACTGCAGAAAGGATACAAAGTCTGAAAGGTGTGTGAATGAAGAATCTTTATAAGGTATTTATTTTATTTAGAATTTGAAACACTATTATAAAATATGTCATTTGATTCAAATTATAAGAATTTATCATAGTGATTTGATTATTTAAAATTATATTTAAAGGAACAAAGTAAGAATTTGAAATGATGTATATTCGTTTTTTCTTTCAGGTCTATGTCATTTATCTTTATATTTTCTTTATGCTTCCATTTTCGTTATAACATTATCAGTTCCCAAAACTGAATGGTAATGCATGAAGACATTCTGCTGTCCATATGTATTGCCAACATCTCATTCATCCTTTATTCATTAAAATAACAGAATAATACAAAAGAAGGACTCCAAGTTCATCGCACTATACTATTTCGGTAGAATAATCTAAAGAATATTATACTCTTTATCCAAAAAAAAATTAACAACAGAGTATATTCTACTTGCTTTTAGCTATTTAAGTTGTTAAATTTTGCAGACTGCCAAAATGAAAACAAGAATGAGCATAGTAAACATCAGTTCCAGCTGCATAATAGGTGTCACATATTGGAGCAACTAATACTTACATATTTCTAAATTCGGTCACTTTTTTTAATGCAAATTGTCAATAACTTTGTACAAAAATAAAACAGTGTCTCTGATGAGAAAAAAATTGAATTTGATTCGGCTGAATGTAAATTACACGGGCTATAGTGTTTACTTAATTAAAATGTTTTTTTTAATTAAAATAAATAACAATTTTTTTTTCTAATTCAAATTTAAATAAATTAAAAAAAAATATGTAAAACTCTACAAATAATTCAAAATACATAAAAAATATAATATAATCTAAAATCATTATAAATACTAAATACAATTTAAAAACAAATTTAAAAAGTAACTGAGTCACTGCATGCTCAATCCAAATGAATTAGATCTTAAATGAATTAATATCAAAATTGATCCGTATGAAAATTTTAAATTTTTTTATTTAATTTAACCTGATGTCTGTGGTGAACATGATTAACTAACATATTCTATCCTATTTTTAGAGAAAACCATGTGCAATAATGTAACTTGTGCAAGTCGTTTAAATTAGAAGATTGCATACGTTACATCAGAAGCATTGTACAATTTTTCTCTTCTTTTACCCACTAGCAGATCACGGATATCTTTTCATAAATATAACTAATTTTTCAATTTGGTTTTCATACATAAAAAAACTTATGAATTTGGCATTTATACAGTAAATGTTATCAATTTAGATTCTGTCATACATTCTTAATTTCATTTATATAGATATGACGAATTCAATCTATAGTGTAAAAATTTGTTGAGAGTATACTATAATATAATTTAAGAAGATTTTAAAGGTTTGTTTTCAAATGTAGTATGTTATTAAATTAAGACTTTAAGATGATGTAAATAACTATAATGTGGTATTTAACTAACATTATCAATTTTTTAAAGAGATGATAAAGTCTAATGATATTCTTGTATAGTGTTCAAGAATATAGAAATTTCAACATACTATTCTTTAACATGGAATTCACAGTTAGAATATTTTTTTTCTAACATCACATACTTTTATGATGGATGCATTTTAAATATATAAATCAATAAAATAATGATACAATGGTTAAAAAGTTGTTAACCTATCATAATCTATATTATAATAAACTAATATAATATGTTTTATTGCGAGTACAGATGATTTTTAAAACTTTTTTTAATCTATTAATAGGTTTTAAAATTTCAATTCAATACATTCTTTTTAATTTTTTCTGTTACATTTATAAAAACCAAACTTTTAGTATCAAACTAACAGCAAAATTAAGAATGTTTGCCATATATAGATATTAAACTAAAATTCCTACATGGTTTAAAATTAAGGTAAAGTAATCCCTAAGTTTGAGAATTGTCCATGGGACTTAGAATCTTATTCCTTTTAGAAAAGTTGGTCGAATATAATTTCACTGCATCTTACTGTATGCAGTGCACTTCCAAAAGAAAGGGAATAAAGGGACAATAATCTTCTGTTCAAAAAATCTGAGTCTAATTACGTTGTTTCTGCGGATGGAGAAGCGTAGAACCGTGGTGGTTTCTGCTCTGCAGTTTGCTTGCACCGATGATGTCTCGACAAATGTCGCCACCGCCGAGAGGTGACTATTTCGCATCCTTCCTTATTTTCCCACTTTCAATTTCAATTTATTTCGGATTCTTTATTATTGCAATCTCAATTCCATGCTCTGATTCGTGAATTAGTGACGAGGTTTACAACTTTACAAGCTGCCCAGGTTAAAAGATTTAGTTTTTAGCCCATGCTTCCACTGAACGTCGCTCACATTCAAAAGGAAACATTACAATATTTTCTTTAGGGTGTCACTCAGAGACAACCCTGACCGTGCTTACTTCAATGCTTGCAGCTTGTGAACTTTTTGTTCGTGCAAATTGCTCTTAATTAATGTTGGTCTTGATCCCTTGTTTTTTTCTTTTGTATTTAAAATAGTATGGGTTTGTTTGATTTATATTTGAGAAGAGGAGTGCTGGTGACTAAAATTTATTGAAAATCTTAAATTTTTTTGTGGACTGTTTTTAGTTTTCAAAATGCAACTAAACAAGGTTTCTCAGAAGTCAGTGGAGGGTGGTACAAGGTACAAAGCAAAGTGTGGAATTGTGGGAGAGGTTATACAAGATGAAAACATGATATACCATTTCTCAGCTGTATTCTATTGTTTCGTGAACAATTTTCAGAATTTGATAGATTTTGGATGGGAAATTAATTATAAGTAGTTGAAATTGTTTTAGAGAACAAATTTTAAAACCAAAAATTGAGAAGGGAATCAGGAAGGCCGTTGTTCAGTTGTCCTCTGAATTCTGTTTCTGCTTCTTACTGAAACTTTTTGAGCTTCAGTTTTTCTTCCCTAACTATTGTTTAAGTATATAAGAGTTAATTGGTAGATTGGTCAGAAATGGAATTCTATTCATCTTATGTGATACCATTGGGTCTTCTGCTGCAGGCTAGTTAGAGCTGCACATAAACAGGGTGCAAACATCATTCTCATTCAGGTGTGCATATTTAAAACCTGGGATGACCTTCTCTGGTAGTGCTTATTTCTTGTGTTACATGTCAATTATAGAATATTTAATTCCATACAATTGTTTTGTTAACTCCTTCATAAGGTTAGGGTCAAGTAGGATATGTGCATAAATGAATTCTAAGTGTATTCTTCATTCACTGGGTTTCAAAACCATGTGATTATTTGTTCACAACATCAATTAACGGTATTCTTTGTCTCAAGGAAAATGAGGATTCAAGCTTCAACATAACAAGGCATATATTGAGATTGTGGACTAGAAGCATAGATCTGGTTACATTATCAATTTACATGAAAATAAATTCTCTTGATTTGTAAATCATATAGTAGATTAACATTTTATAAGATGGCATTTCCTTCATAAAACTATTTTTTACCATGAATAATACAATACTATATTACAAATCTTGACAGGTTATGGTCCAGAACTTATGGGTCGAACTGTGGGACACGATAGATGATAAACCTAGTGAGACTATGAGCGAATCTGTTTGACAGTGAGCCGAATTGTTTTTCTGCCATATATGCCTGTATGAAATGGAATTTGGGTTGGATTTGAATAAATTACAGCTGTACTTCTTCACTATTTATTAATTTAATAAGCATTGTTTTGTTACAACAGATGTTGTTTTCATCATAATGCTTATGATTATTGACTGTAATTGCTGATATCGTCAGAATATTTTAGCTGTAAATTTATTTATCTTTGGAACTACTGACTGGCAGACTAATGAATTATTATGACTTTTGATGTTCATACTGACAAAACAAATTCCTTATTCTATCATGGTAGGGATAGTAATTTTAATGGACTCATTAATCTGATGGAAAACCCTGGTTGGCTGTGTGTTTGAATCATGTTAATAATGTATGACTAATTTCAGGAACTCTTTGAAGGTTATTACTTCTGTCAGGCGCAAAGAGAGGATTATATTCAAAGAGCTAAGCCACATAAGGACCATCCCACAATCCTCAGGTAAAATAATAGAAATTAGCTTCTCTGATCTTAGTCACTACTTGCATGCCACTGAACGTAGTACTTTTGAGGCAGAGGAACAAACATTGGCATAGTTTTTTATGCTCATCGTCCCATAGTCCAGTGAATCCTTATTCTTGTTTCAATGTTCATAATGTAGGATGCAGAAACTTGCAAAAGAGTTAGGCGTAGTTATACCGGTTAGCTTCTTTGAGGAGGCAAATAATGCACACTATAATTCAATAGCCATAATTGATGCTGATGGCACTGACCTTGGGATTTATAGAAAGTCCCATATTCCGGATGGACCAGGTATGCCATATTATGGCCACTTATGTGTCATTTAGAATGTGTACATCCTAACACATCAAACAATCTCTCCTACAGGTTACGAGGAAAAATTCTACTTTAATCCAGGGGATACTGGATTTAAGGTGGGTACTTAAAATAGCCTTAATTGATATGCACTGCTTTAAACGAATTTGGTTTTATGGTTCTTTTTTATGACTATTGAACACCATGTAACATTGAGGCTTTTGTTTAACAGGTTTTCCAGACCAAATTTGCAAAAATTGGAGTTGGTATGAACTTATAATTACTGTAACTGTGCATTCTATTTTCTTTTCCTATACTCAAACATAAGTGTGGCTGTATAAGATTTTGACTGACAGAAAATGCTTAGTCTCTAAAACATATGTTCCCATTGTTGACTTTATGTTTGCAAAAGCAACCAAACACATTTTGGAATCTGCATTTTTTGTCTTTATGTGAGACAGAAACTGAAGTTAACATTCTTGTTTTCTATTACTATTTTCATGTCAGCTATATGCTGGGATCAGTGGTTTCCTGAGGCAGCCCGTGCAATGGTGCTTCAAGGTGCTGAGATTTTATTTTATCCTACTGCTATTGGGACTGAACCACATGATGCAAACATTGATTCACGTGACCACTGGAAACGAGTAATGCAAGGACATGCTGGGGCCAATTTGGTAGGTTTTGTATGCAAGTTAGTGGTTACATATCCACATATTTTTTTCATTTTTGATGTGTTTCTGTTAGGTGCATATCTTGGTACCTCTTATATATAATCTGTTTGCAGCTCTTTCTATTTCCACATCTAGATTCTAGAACTCCTTCAGCATTAGTTGTTGGATAAAAAACAGAAGATACAATGCTAAATTATGCAACAGAGAAGAGAAATTTTTTCTGTTTGATAATCTTTTTATAAAAAAGCTCAAGGGTTTAATACTTGAACTTTCTAACATAATTTAGCAAATAATTTTGGAAAATGCAGGTACCTCTTGTGGCTTCAAATAGGATTGGAAAGGAGATAATTGAGACTGAGCATGGAAAAAGTGAGATAACATTTTATGGAAACTCCTTCATAGCAGGTAATTTGACAGAACGGATTTGGCACAGAAATAAACTTTACTCGTTGACCAGTGCAATCATAAAAAGCTTTTCATTAAAAATATGATATGATATGCTTTTTCAGCGTTCAGATAAACAGTTAACTAATCTTATCTTGCTGTGTATCATTGCCCCTTTCCTCTTTATACTGTAATAATTTTTTTACTTCATTTCTTCATATACTTGGAAAGATTTAGCTGCAGCCATAAGTTCTCTTTTTCTGTATGTCTTTTGACTCTGTTGTACCATCATACAGGACCTACTGGAGAAATTGTTTCAATTGCTGACGATAAGGAGGAAGCAGTTCTTATTGCACAATTTGATTTGGACAAGATTAAATCCACGAGACATAGTTGGGGGGTATTCCGTGATAGGCGTCCTGATCTATATAAGGTGCTTTTAACATTAGATGGCACCAATCCTGTTCGGTGATAGATAAAACATCTTACCTTGTAACTGTTATAGAATGATACCTGGAATGGTTTAAACCTTTACAAACTTCTAGAGCATTTATCACTACTCACCAAGAAGGCAAGAACAAGTGATAACACAACAGTATCATCTGCTAATTCCATGCAATTTAATAAACATGTGGAATTAATCATCATCTGCTAATTTGATGTTTTGTTGTGCACTTTAGTCCGACATTCATCTAAATCATTTGACCATGTATGAACATGATGTTTCATTTTATAACTAAATTTGTTGTTTGTGTCGGAAGTGTTTTGTTGTGTCTAGATAGAGCATTCATGCATTAATTTGTATAAAGCATATGTATGTAGACTTATGTTTGGTTCGTTAAAATATTATAGATAAATGAAGATCTTAATTCTTTGTGGAGAAAGGAAAGACATCCTCTTGAAAACATTAAGGAGACAATTTTTCAACAGAACAAGAAACAAAAATAAGTTTTCAGTATTAAGTTGCTCCGATTCCTGTAAAAACAACTATCAAAATTCATTAACAGGGTATATTATCAGCATTATGGACAAAAAATACCTTCTTTGTTTCTTTACATAAATAGAAGCAAAAAAATGCTCTTGTATCCTAGATATCTTTTATATAAAATTCTGTAGATGGCTGGTTCAAAATTTGCACAAAAAGGGAAGAAAAAAGGGGGTCAAAGAGATATGAGGTGGAACTTTGTACATTCTCCCTGAAATTTCATTCAAAAAGAAAAGGCTGATATTATTTTATTCTGTTTTACTATACTTTTTTTTCACAACTTTTTTTTTCTTTAAATATATCTTCATTTTATTACTTTATACTTTTGTTTTGTCGAGAGAGATATTCATATATAGATTAAGAAAATATCATAAACCAGATTGTAATTTTGCATGGAAAAGGCACAAAAAAAAAGTATTATTTTAATTTATATAAAAACACTAGACAAATACTCCTATTCATTTATTTCCTAGTTGAAGGCAATAATCTTAGATCAAGACAGGGCAGAATTAGAGACTTTAATGGCTTGAAAAAGTTTATAAAATCAGATCAGATTAAAAGAATGATTTGTATTGAAATAAATTTTTTTTTCTCGATCCATTTTTCATGCGACTCATGAATTTAGAATAGAAAGACCAATAAATGAATGGATTCATCATTTTTAAAATAATAATTATAATTTTAAAAATTAAATAAACATTATTTTATTAAAACAATTAAATATATTATAATTTATATATTAAATTCCCTCAACAAATTCCACGTATCCATAACAGAACTCAAGATATTACTTCAAAATCCTAGTAAGAATTCTTTTATCTGAATCGAAGGACCCTTTTCTTTTCGTTTTCCTTGTGTACTGTGTACCTTTCCCATTCTTATCTCAATTATTGTGACTACTGGCTCTGCTTTATTTCTATACCCTTCGTAATTCGTGTGGGAAATATGAATTTCACAGAGAACTACTCGGTTGAAAAAATGGAACTGAATATTAAATGTTATAGCTCAATTGATTGAACTGTCTGAAAAGGCTCAATTCATATAGAGCTTTGCCACTTGTAATAATAACAGTTTGTTAAGAACAAGACTTCTTCACCCCATTGTACATTCAAATCTTGAGCTATGTATATGTTGAGTAAGATATTAAATATTAATTAGTGATTCAATAATAAATGATACATTAATTCAATAAATAATAAATTTTATAATAATAAATTTTAATCTATAATTCTGATACATATTAAAAAGTAGAATTTAAATTTGATTTAACTTCATAAAATTAATTTATAAAATGATATTTATATTTAGACGACAATATATGATATTTTTCAAGAAATTTTTTTATAGCTTGAGATAATCATGAAAGCATCCGTCCTCCTAATTCTTGTTTTAGTCTCATTTTTTAAGGAAAATAATATTAACATATAAATTTTTATATTCATTTAATATTATTTTTCTTTTTTTTAATTACAAACGTTTATTCTATGACCATTTTGTGCTATGAAGATTTATTACCTTATCATTACCCCCACCTTAAAATCTACGAATTTCCGCTTCCCAGTACTGAAACACAACATCAGCAAAAATGCATCAATCTTACCAAAGATTTATTGTGAAATTTATATATTATTTGCTAATAAAAAAAAAGTCAGAAAATCAAATCCAAACCCAAGTTAGAACTAGTGCGAACAAAAACTTGACCAAATTCGTCAGCTTGTATCAGAAAAATCTCTGGAGTTAAGAGACAAAAACTAACATATGTATTCAAGTAAAGATACAAAATCACAACAGTGCTTCGATTTTTATTTTTTTTTCCTTAGCATTCAAATTTTCTGTTCTTTCATCAAGTAAGTGACCAATCACTTATCTCTTTTTGTTCATTTTCATGATCTATGACACAATCATCATTTTTTTCACCCATGTTTTCTTCTTCTTCATCTATACTTTCTACATCAGCATCTTCTTCTTCTGAAAGTTCATCATCAGGGTGAACAAAATTCAGCTTCAACCTTCCATCCTCTCTACAAGCATGGAGGAACTCGTGCGTGGGAATCCTTATCTCTTCGAGAACAAACCTCCCTTCACTCCTGTAAGACTTGAAACAAACCCAAGGCTTTCCACTCCTCCCTATGCTTGAAATGGGAGGAGGGTACTCACTCACCCTTGAACTCGCATACCTTTTCACGCCCTCTTTCTCCTTAAACCTTTCCCAGCTCTCATTCGTTCCATCCTTTAAGTCTTCAACATCATCTGAACTCTCAAAGCCAAGACCCTCAGTGCAAAGGTGCAAACTCTCAGAACTCAAGGATGAGAAGCTATCACTGCTTTTGTGGCTGTTGCTGTTGTTTGTTTTCTCACTTGATGATGAAGTAGAAACGTAAGGCTGGATGGAGGGTTCTCCAAATATCTCATTGAAGGAAAGGGTTTGGTCTGCGGGTTTTACGGGCTTTATTTGGTTCCATGAGAGGGATTCAATCAGTTTTGTGTTTTCTGGCAATAGGGTGTCCAAGATGTGATGCAGGCTCCCACATGTTGCCATGCCTTTCTTGCTAGCCAGTGTTGTATGAGTTGGTGCTTTGTGTAGAACAAAACACTGAAACAAAGAAAGGAAGAAAGAAAGAAAAGGGTGTTCTAAGTGCTAACTTTTGGTAGTTGAGGGATAGGGGAAAAGAGTAAAGAGGCACGTAAATAGCATGAGTTGAAAAAAATCAAGGGGAAGATGCTATTATATATGCAGTAGAAAGTTCTGATTTCAGTTGGTGTGGCTTATAAATGGCCAACGGGTGATTATGCTTACGTAGCTTAGCTTTGGATTTTCTGGCCATATAAAAGTCCTAGGTAACAAACTATAGGCTGAGATTTATCTTAATTCTTTTGAAAGACAAAACATCATAACAGATGATTCTCTTCAAGTTAGTTGAAACTTCAACAACAAAATTATTTTATAAGTATTTAATCACATATCTAATGCTCAAACTCAAATTTACATCTACTACTTGTTGAGAATCCAAGGGTAAATCAAAGTTTCACAATGGATAAAAATCAAAGTTTCACAATGGTTAAAAATAAAAAAGTTGAACAGTATATAAAGGTGAAGAGTCATTAACTCATTATCTTAAGGTTTTGATTGAACTAAGGTTTTATTGGTGTGGTATATCTCCAATGAACCTCCTCTTGATAGATGTAAGTTCCACCCTTGATTAGTATGCCATGTATTGCTAAAGTTTTCTAGGAAGTCTCACACCCTTACTGAAAGGGCTTCCAACCTGAAAGTAACCTTTATACACGGTCTTGGAAATGACTTGATGACTTGGTATCTTCCAAAACATAAACCAGTCAATACACGGATTGCATCAGGCAACAAATGTTTTAGCCTTGTAGGCTTCTACCTAACTACATAAAAAAAATGTGCAGTCATTAATTTGTCTGTGAAGATGAATGCATAAAAGTGGTATAACCAAGAGCTTGCATGTGCAGATGGCACTCCAATTGAACGTTCCCTTTGTGGAAGGAAACAAGGGACAGGACCACAACTTTCTTGGTTTAGTGAGGGGCAAATTTTGAGCAATGATTCGATCCTCCATGGTGCTGTCCAGAGTACAATGATGTGAACTTGCAAACACACACTTACAGCCACACCCTTCTCTCCTATCCTTAAAATGTAACATTTCAATGTGTGTACACGTTCAATTAACCGCTTTCACTTGTAAGTTGTAACTGTCCAAGTGGCTCCGAAAGGTTTGAACATTGCAAGCAACGTGGCATGATTATATACAAGTGTCTCTTGACCACTCCTGGTAGGCTGGCTGGTACCACTCTAGCTACTTTGCACTGGTTAAAGTTATGCGATTTTAGGCCAAGACCACCTAAACATAGGTCACAGGATATTATCCTTCTTGCAATAATACACAATGTGTCCTTAAGATGAATCTATTCTGGTGTTTGTACTGTCACATAGATTTGTTTTACAGGGAATTGGTAATCGAATAAAATTAATTAATGGGTTGTTCATTAAATTTGGAAAACTTCCCTATCATTTAAAACTATATATACAATCTCATTCAGCTTTCTGCACTAGCTAGGATAAGACCAGTAGGGTGCAGAACAGAATTGCCACAAACCAAGAACTTATGCATGCATGGCTACTAGTTCCACCATTCCCACTTGTTATTATTGTTTTTGATGGAAAGAGGGAGAGGAATATTCGATTCAGTCCTTTAAACTTGATGACTCCTTTCTAGGAAAATGGTTGGTTCTTAGTTAGCCCTCCCTTTCACTGCTTTGTCCCATTATGGAAATGTGCATACAATTAACCCGTAGACGCGTTTTGGTCGGAAAGTAGCTTGCAATTTTTTTCTTTAAAGTTTGATAGTTTTGTGGTTTTCATTTCTCTTGATATTTCCCACCTCCATAAAACATCTTACCATTGGTTTGTTTACCTTTGTGGACCTGATGCCTCCCAAATCAATCATACGATATTTTTTACATAAAAGTTTGTTGTGAAGTTGTATGGCCACTATTATGGTCCAAGAATAAAAGGTTCCACTTGTACCTAAAGGCATACCATATCATATGAATTTTGTATCCTCTGCTGGATTTTATGTTGTCTGTGTATTATGCCCTCAAAATATACTGATTGACACTTATTTTGATGTTTTAAAATATATTAAAAAGAATTATAACATACCAACATTAGTGTATTTTTAACTTTCAGCAGAAGACAGACAGCACCAAAAACCTAGTAAAGAATCTGGACTCATGTCATGTTGCCCATCTTAGTTATGTAAGTTTTATGCCAAACTTATTGTACGAGACATAATTTGCTTAGTAAGGATCCAAAAATACCATTTTAAAAGTGCAACAGAAGGTGTGTATATGATTAAGGAATAATTATCAATACAAGTAAACACACAGGGAATGAGAATTCATTACAATGTTAGTGTGTTCATGGTACTATTTTTGAAATAAGTTAAACAAACAAGGGAATGAATAAAAGAAAAGGAACATACTGAAGTCACTTCACAAACTTCCGCTAGCAATTTCATCATGAGACAAGCAAACTTACAATGCCACGTTGTCAAATAATCAATTTACATTTCAATGCTTCTTCACAGCCAAGCTTTGATATCAGCTCATATACGAACCATTGCTGCATAAACTCCCAACTCCATTTTTTCTCAACTGGCAGTGTTTGATGGATTATGGGTTGCTGCCTCTAGTCTTTTTAGACTCTTTTCTACCATTTGATTTACTTGATTGGCCACTTTTACCCTTTCCCATGTTTCCTACGGGTGGAAACTCACAATATAATTCCTCATTGCTAACAAGATTCTCAGAAGAGTTTGCCAGAGTGCCAGGTTCTTCTTCAGTTGAGTTGTTTTGGACTGATCCAGGGGAACACTCTAAGCCAGTTTTCTCTAAAATAGTGCTTCCCTGAGCCACTTCATTTTCTGCAGGAGTATCTTGCTGGAAGGACTCCAAAAGTCTTTGGATTCCATCACCATCAGAAGGTTCTACATAAAATCTAGGATTAGATTCTACCACAGAATCCTTTCTTTCCCGCAGTGTCCTTAACACGAGTGTCTTCAAGAAGTTCATTACTTGAACTGCATACATCAGTGCAGATATAGGGTCGGCCATCTGCAGTCAGAAAGTCCAAACAGTTTCATTGCATCAGACTCTCTATTTACTCTTGGAAAAACTCAGAACAGTAAGGGTCAAGTATTGTCAGAATGGCCAAAAAAATTCAGCAGAAAAGATTTTCACTGATAAGAAAACTCTAATTGGATTTCAGAAGATAGAAACATGCAATTTAGTAATGCAGAAAGAAAAATCATATAACCTTGATGTATTTCATCTTGTCTTCCCTGCAATCAGTTGAGAATGAAAAAGATATGCAAACACACCTGAGTCATGTTTGGTGCAAAAACCATGGCAATGTTACGTGCATTCATCTTATTAACATGTTCATGTTGAACAACATCAGTCATCAGATTGATGGCCCAGTCCAAGAGTGAAGCTTCAGTATGAGGTAGATGTCTCACTATTTCAGCACACTCCTCCTCTGTCTGGCATTGCATGACCTGCTCCGGTGATAATGAATCCAGAATGCCCGTAGGAAGTTCCCTAAACCAAGCCTTGAAAAATATAAAGAATATCACAATAAATTATCGTGTACACATTAAGCATCTCATTTATTCCAAAACAAAAGCACAAAGAATAGATTGTAAGCATCAGCTGCAAAAGAATGTCGTGTCATTTACTTTGTATTCCATCATAAACAAAATAGTTCGTTATGTATGAGAGTTTAATTAAATGGAATCATGGGAATGTGTTCTGGTTTTAATTGCTGGGACAACACTACTCCTACAGGTTACATATTCCAAATAAGTAGTGTTATAGTTTCATGAACCAGCCATTGAACAAACATGTTGGGAAACTTGTTATATTTGTCCGAAAGAGATGAATTGACAGGTTGCAGGCGTCTAGCAGTAAAAAAGTTGGAAGGTTAAGACATAAGCAAGGGTGGATATGGATACAATTCATCAGCACAAGATAGAAGAAGAACAGATAGCAGATAAAAAACAATTCAAGGTTCTCGCTACGCTTGGCTAGAAGCAACAGAAAAGAAAAGATCAAATTCTTT
This sequence comes from Vigna angularis, assembly GCF_016808095.1. Lineage (NCBI taxonomy): Eukaryota > Viridiplantae > Streptophyta > Magnoliopsida > Fabales > Fabaceae > Vigna > Vigna angularis. Next base: position 6,034,501 of record NC_068980.1, on the reverse strand, counting down.
TAGGAATTATTTAGAAGATTCACATCCATGATGATATTTACATTCTTGACTTGACTAACAAATATTACAAGACATCTTTTTCCACTTTCCAACATAATCTCAAATCTCAAAGTTCACAAGACTAATCCTGCAATTAGGAAATATTTTTTATATTGAAAAAAAAATAATTGGTAACCAGAAAATTGGATAAGTATGAGTGACAATAGAACACTGTTTGAGTACTATTTAACAAAGGACATCTCAGGAAAATTTGGTAAAATTTAGAGCTGAAAAAACTTAAATATTAACTAAGATACTGAATTTAACTTTTCTCCCTGCACAAATAAGACTGACAATAGACCCTCCCTTCATGCAGGATATTCCCTATTACTAGCTCACCATCTAATCTCTAAACCAAATATTGCATGGGTAGACAATTCTACTATTCATCTGATATACAATGTGGTACTGTTCAGTCAAATACCCTTTGGACTTTGGAAATGATGCTTATTTCTCATTTATTAGACATAGAAAGATAGCTTGTTCTGAAATTGAGAAGTTCCTTACTCTTAACTTCACATGGTGAATCAATTCTATTTGCACAAATGATTCCATTACATGCTAGATCTATAAGAAAAGAAAAGGAATTCTATATTTTGGTCTTTATTGAGAGTAGTGATGAAAATAATCATTATGTTTTCTACAAGCAAAAGTAATCATCATATTACAAATAGAAGAGGCTTTTTTTAGTCAATTTGATGATTCTGTTCTATTAATCAGACAAGCATCCATAAACATGTACACCAACAGAGGAGCCAGAAGCAAGCAATCATCTTGCAATGCTATACCTTAATTAGCCCTGCCAAACAATGTACATCAATGCCTTCTGGAACTACTCCCATATTCAATTGATCTCTCACATGCTCCGCTTGACCATTGTCCGCATTAATTCTGAAAATCCCCTCTACCTGCATTTGTGAAAGGAACAATAATGCCTTGTAAAATGAACAAAAATGTCTCCATAGAGAAGTACCATTATAAAGCAAATCATCTTTGTTTGTTTCACACAAACTACATGCTATAACCACCAACACAGCATGTGAATTTTACAAGTTAAAACAAATCTAGAAGATCAACCTGCAACCCTCCTTGAGCATACAGATGCCTTTGCATCAATAGCAGAATAGTTGGCACACTGTTCCCTCTGGAATCATACGACAACTGCATGGATTCTGTTGAAACTCCAAAAACAGATGCACTACAAGTGAAAAATAAAACCAAAGAAATTAAACAAAACAAAACAAAACACAACCTTGAGATTAGAGACTCTAATTTAAATACATCCAAAAGTATAAAAGGTTCCTGCAGTCTCATCTAAGCATAATTGTAATGTTAAAGTTTATAACAGTCACCTTAAACCTCATTGAACACGATTTCTGATTGGTTGACGTTAATTTTTCCAATAGAATTACTTCAGAAGTTATCTCTAGTATGATTTCTGATTGATTAAAAACTGTGAAAACTGATTGTGTAAAGAAATAAAACTGATTATCAAACCATAATTAATGTGCATCAAAAAACACATAATATTCCTCTTACATATTAAAACTAATAAAAAACCAACATGCAGTTAGAAGTGTGACTAGCTAATTCAACGAAGAAGAAAGAAGTGTCTTGATCTCTTGTTATAATGTACATGCACGACACACTGACTCACTCTCAGACACACACCTAGCACTAGGAGGCCTTCTGGGGACTTCAGGTTCAAACTCAACAGGCAAACCCAAGAAACCGTTGAACCTATCAAAGGTGACATGAGCAACATGGCGTACGTTAGTTGGTGAGCCTATGTCCATGAGGGAGGAGATGGTTTTGCGGGGAAGGAAGGATTTCCTGAGAAGAGTCAACAGAAGAGCGAGGAGAGAGAGGTGAGGTCGGAGAAAGGCATTGCGAGAGAATGAAGAGGAAGAAGAAGGAGATGAGTTTGTTGTGGTCGAGGTTGTCTTTGTTGTTGTTGGTGGTGGTGATGAAGAAGATGGAAAATGGGGTGGGGAGAGGAGGACCTCGGTCATGGCTGGCAATGAAAGAGGCCTTTACTTGGAATATAAAAAACGAAAGCACAAAGATTTTGTGATCAGATCCTTCAGAAAATGCCAAGGTTAACAGTTATGAGTTGGAGTTTGATTGAAGGAAAGTGTAAGTAGTCTTTGTAGGATGTGGGACGTGAGAATCATTAACTTTGTTTTTTTTTTATGTTGCGTGTTTTGGAGCGTTCAACATGTAGTCACGCTTCTCAATATGTCATGTCTCTGAGTGGAGAGAGAAAGACAACAACAACAGGGACACCAAGAGTAGAACTAAAGACAGATCACAGACAACCACATAAACTGAAGAGTAACGGTAGGATAATAAATATTTACATTTTGAACGTAAAGAAAAAGTTAATTTTCTATTTTTAAAAAAATAACAAAAAAATAAAGAAGGATAATTAATATCGAATGTAAAAAAATTGTAATTTGTGTGTGTTGAAAACTTGTAAAAGAATATCATAGTAATGAATGAGCTTTTACAGTTCAGTAATATAACACTATTTTCCATTTTCAGCTCTCTTTCATCACATACTAATTTATATATAACAAATAAGTTTTAATCATTTTAAATTTCATATTATTTATAAATGTAGTGACATGTTACCTACCAATATTTAGTTGACATGAATTTAGACTTTAATTTCCTATTAAAAAAAGTTATTGAAGAAAAGAATATTGTGATGACCTAGTTCTATCCCCACCCCTCAATTCTGGGGATTATTTTATCAGTTTTATGTATAGAATGACAGACAGCACATTTTTTTTTCATGTTAGAAGTATTTGTCATTATTATATTAATTTCGTACCCCAAAGATAATTATGTTTGGTTTCTATTTGAAGAATTTCTTGAAATCCTTCTTTTAGATTATGAATGATAAGCGTATTTATTACCTAAAGACGTAATTAATACGCATGAGATTGTATCCATAAAATAAACAAATAAAATTTTCAATCCTTTGTTTTAAATCATTATGTTTTTAGCTAATTATAGTTAATTTTGTGAAAACCTAAAAAATTATTCTAGAAGTGATAGTGGATTAAAAATAATGAGGGTGAAATATTTTAATATTAAATTGTTTCAATATAAATAATTTCATTATAAACGAGTTTTATTATTTAAAATATATTATCTCTCTAGAAATTTCTTTTCTAGAGTCATTTATCTTCTCTCTAAGGGTTCTTGCACCCTTTCATCTCTTTGAAGATCGGAGACAATTTGTGTGATCTCCGTGATGATATCTTCAAGTTTACTTGATCAATTTGTCAAAAAGAGTATTCTATGGTCTCTTTAAACTTAGAAAGCATAGTAGAGTTTTCTATAGTTGGTTGGAATTTCTAACAGGTAAGGAAAGCTAGTAACTTTGCTTGTTATTCTATATAATATGAATGATTCAAGATTGGTTGTAGATATTTGTTGAATTAGTTTAAAATAGGAGTATATATTAGTATAATTGTGATTTTTTATTGTAATAAGTTTTGATGTTTAGTATTGTGAAAGATGGTTGTGTATATGTAATGATTCTGTTTTGGACTTGAGTTTGGTTGTGAATTTTTTTAGTTGGATATTGGTGGTGTCAAATTGATATAAATTTGATAAGGAATGAACTAAACTAAGTTACAAGTTATTTTTGGTCTAAAATAAAGGTGTTGATAGGTGAAATTTTGAATTAGGAGTTAAAAAGAGAAAACTTAGTTTTATATGATAATTTGGAATCAATTAAGACTTGTTGGAGTTGTTAGTTGATAATAATCTATAGAATAAGGTGTGAGTAGTCAATAAGTTGATTTTAGAGGGTTCTTAAGTTCATTTTGGGGATTTGAATTAGTGAGATTTTGAATTTTAGGTTCTGTGTCAAAATGATCATTTTGGAGAGTGTTGGTAAATAATTTCTACCTTGTTAAAGTTCCTAAGTTCATAAAAAATGAGCTAGCACTTGTAGAATTCAATTTTGGTCTCTAAGGTGAGGTTTTAGTTGTTTTTAAGTTAAAAATCTTATTGTAAAACAATTAAGAACTAGTTTAAGTTGGATGATACACATTTGTTTAGGTCTACAGAAGTTTAGAATCCAATCTAAGAATATTAGAAGTAGGTAAAAGTGTTTAGGATAGGTTACGGGGGGGGGGGGGGTTGTTAAGGGTGCAAATTATGCAGTTTTGGTGCTACATAATTATGCACTTTCGTTGAGCGAGTGTAGCCATTGAGTGAGCAGAACTCACTGTTCTGTATTTGCAGAGCGAGTCATGGTGGCTAAACGAGTGGGCTGACAGACACTTTTAGCTAAGCGAATAGATTTGGTAGTTGAGCGAAAATATCAGATTTTCAACTGAATTTTTTTATATATTTCTTAAGGTGTGTTCAATGTATATGATTATTTGAATGATTGATTTATAATACTTATCTTGAAGTATGAATTGATTTATAATATGAATTGAAATACATGATGATTTATTCTTGAGATTATGTATCTAATTAAAGTATGATTGGAAAAAGTTTCTAAGAAGAAAATTCTTATTGGTGGTTTCAAGTATTGTTAGTATGAATGGACGAAGTTAAGTTGGTGTTTATCCTAACATTCTAATGATCATTCATGCTCAATTAGAGAGTGATGAGTCATGTCGTGAGAATAGTAGGAGGCTGTAGCCTAAGGACCTTTCTCTAGTTGGCAAAAGGCGTTTTAACGGACTAATCTTGTCTGGTAACTTTGAGTGGGTCAACTGTTCCATCATACATGTGCAGAAACCTTTATAACTCGACATTTCATATTATATCTGGATGGTCAAGTCTAAGTCTATGGTATGATTAGAATGAATGTTTTCTTATGTGTGAAGTGTAATATATGATGAAACTTTATATTACTATGTTGAACTATTTTAGCATTAGTTTACCCTTGCTTTTGTCTTTGTCTGTCTATCTGTGTTTTTTCTTTTGCAATAACCACCTTAATAGTGTAAGCTTAGGGAGACATCTTTCGAGTTGTTTCAGCGCGAGGTTGAGGTGAAGCAGCAACATAAATAGATTTTTGTTTTCTAGATGTAGAATCTTCTTCTTCTGAAATCTATAGTTTCCCTTGGTAATTATCATCTTTGTAACTTTTATTTCAATGGTTTTATGTTATTAAAATTGGATATTATAAATTTAAGACTAAAATATACTAATAATATTAATTAAATAAATGAAAATTTTATATGTAATTCAGTTAAATAATATATTTATTATTTAGTATGAATGAAATATTTAAATGTATATATATATTATTTTCTTTTTCATCCAATAAATTTCTTTTAAAATTTTGTTTTTATTAAAAGACAGTAATTATTTTAAAGCTTTTAATTTTTTTATATATTAGTTTGAATATTATAATATTAAATCGCTTTAAAATAATTTTTCTAATAATTATAAACATAAAAAATTGTGTATAACGTAAAAAAGAATAATCGTTACTTTTTTTTAATTCTTATATAATTTTAAATTAATATCAAATAATTGGCTTAAATATGTACGTTAGTTTTAAAATAATGATTACTTTTTTATTTATGAAATATTACTTAAATAAAAATATTACATAACAATTTTATTTTATAATTACATATTTTCATTTATAAGAAAGATTGGTCAGTGACAAATATATTAATATACCATCAATAAATTTATTTTTATATTGTGTATTTGGAAAGAAAAAACTGATTAGTTTTTTTTTATATATTTTATGTTATTTTGATATATTATATTACTAAATCTAAAAATTAAAAGTAATGATAAGTTTTCCATTTATTTGACAGTACAAAGTAAATAATCATAAAAAGATTTTTGTATTTTTTTAAGAAATAAGAAAATAAAACGTAATAAATGATAGTGTTAAATAAATGTAAAAATTTTATATGTGTTAAAGTATCGCTATTAAAAAATTAAAAATAGAAAACCTTATCAATATTTTATTAAAATAAAAGAAAATACATTTAAAAAGTAAATAAATCACACTTGGAAAGAAACGAAAAAAAGTTGAAATAATTTATTTTGGTTATAATCGAATTTAGTTTTGGCCAGAATAAATGTTGTCAATTAGGCACATTAAGTAAAATAGGGTTTGGGTGAACATAGTTTGTGCTGACTTATGATTGATCGAAAAGAAAATGATAATAAAAAAAATGATAATAATAAAAATAATTTAATTTTGTTGTAAAAGTGAAATTGGATTAAATCTTACACTTTAAATACTAAAATCCGTAACTCCATTAGAATTTGTTTGGATGAATATTTTTAAGTAACTTTAAGAAAAAATAAAATATATTTTATAAGTTAAAATTAATTCATATATAAATTTAAAAATTAGAAAAAATATAGACTTAATTTCAGTTCAAAGAAAAATCCAATTTTATTTTATGTTTTTCTCTTAAAAGTATGTCTAGATAAACTCTTGTCAAATTTTAGTATATATTTGGAATGAATTAGGTCAAATACAGTTTTTTTTTTATCTACAGTAAAAGTTGAAATTATTTTAAATAGTTTCATCTCATGAGAATTTAAAAATCAGACAAAACACGCACTTAGTTAGATGAATTATTTTCAATATGACCTAATTTGGAATCTTGGATAAACCATTTACACCATATTTGAGAAGACGATGCTGCTTTTTTTCTGAACGTTGTGCTTTCGGCCTTTGCCATTAGGTTAAGAAGGGCGCTTCTTCAGTTTTTCTTCCTGCACCCCAAAAAATGGTAATCCCACACTCTTTAATTAAAAATATAATAAAAATCCATAAACCTCTTTACTTTTAATATTTTTTAGATTAAACGTTCCAAAAGATATTTTTGGATCCCAAAAATACCTTTCAAAATATTTAATCTGGACTATAAGTAAAAAAATTTCAAAAATAAGTGTTTCAAAAGATATTTTCTGATTTGGAAATGTCTTCTAAAATATTTTTTTTCTCTGAACATTTATTACAAAATGTAAAAAGAATTCCAAAATAGATGTTCCAAAATTTATTTTTAGGTCTGGAAATAACTTTCGTAACACTATTCCGATTTTTTTTTTCATATTCTAGAATGTATTTTTGAATCTGAAATGTATTTTTTATCTAGAAATATTTTCAGGAAAAATCATTCTGTAATACAAAAAAGTTCCGAAACGGGATGTTTCGGAAATGCCTTCTAGAACATTAATTTCAATATAAAACATAGATATTTTCTGGAATAATGAATTCGAAATGCTTGTACCACCATTTTTACATTCCTATTATTACAAAATTTTTAATAGTTTCAAACAATTGTGATTTGGAGATGGGGAGGTATGACGCTCATGGAAGAAAAAGGAGAACAATATTTAGGGCTTTTAATATTATTTTGTTAAGGGATAGAATGGATTTTAAAATATTACAGAGGTGCAGGAAGAAAAAAGTGTGGTGCAGAAAGTAGCATCCAGTTATGAAAAATGTCAATCAAACCCATAAAACAATTAAGCCCACCTTAGACCCAATTGGAGTCACCTAGTTGTTAATTTTCCTAATTGTAAAGTTATATAAATATAATATATATTAAATCTACTTTGTTTTCTAAAAATTTAAACTTATGCTTAAGTTTAAATTTTTATCATATATTTTACATTACCATTTTAGTACTCCTTTTCGCTTTTCATTTTTCCCTAACACATTATCTCCTCTCTTTTTTCTTGTCTCTCATCAAATTACTTGAAAAAAACAATATGAAAGAAAAAAATCTCTCTATTTGGAAAGTCACACATAAGTAACTTAAATACAAATGCACAATGTCTAGAAAAAGTTTTAGTTCTAATTGGGTTTTACAAAATCAATTTGTAAATTAAAATATGTATATGATTGTATATTATAATTTCATAATTGTTTTAAAAATATTATTACTTTTACTCCTAATCAAATTTTACATACATTTTATGTTTATTATTTTATCTTTTAAATTTGTTATAAATACAAAAATATTTTTTTAATAACCAAAATAATTGTAAAATTTGTTGAAAACTAATGCAAGTCATACAAGAAAAATTGTCCTTACTTTAATTGATGTGAAAGAAGTATTAAAGTTATACAAGAGTATATTAAAAAAATATTATCTTTGTCCCTTAATTACAGTTTAAAGTTTTGGAGTCCGATTAAATACTAATAAACATGCTACAGATTAAATCAACTTTCCTAACATCTGACCTTCTACAGTAAACAAACACCTCTACGACAACACAACATTAATGTAATTTATTTAAAATAGTTAATATTTATTAAAAAACGGAAACACTAGTTTACAAAATTTTCCAAAAATTAACTACAATAAATTTAAAACAGAAAAAGAGCGTTAAAGAACTTAATTTATTTTTGTATTTTAATAAAAAATCTGTTATCATTAATCAAATTTGTTATAAGTACGTTGGTTAAGGATAATTATTGGTGACACGAACACGGTATGGACTACCGATATTGACCACGTCTTTTCAAACAACGCTGTCGTGGCGTGTCTGGATTTCTCTCGTTACGTCAAATCCTATAACTACATTACTTTCAAATCACCATGTGTTCCTCAAGATTCAATTTTCCAAATTACAAACTACCGTTATCTGAATCATCTCTCTCTCTCTCTCTCTCTCTCTCTCTCTCTTTCTGTCTGCGTGATTCTGTAACTTAATCCAAACTAAGGTTCATTCTAAGTAGTCATGTCTTCTTCCTACGGTGGATACCGACCTCAATCTCAGTACGCTCCATCTGCTCCTCAACAACCTCCATATTCAAGTTACTATCAGACTTCTACTTCCAATGTTCCTCCGCCTTCAAATTCTTCCTCCAATTACAGCTATTCCAACGTTTCTTCATCTGGGTATCCAAGTTTTCCACCAGGGACACCCCAGGATGTGATAACCAGCTTTCAGATGGTGGACAGGGATCGGAGTGGCTTCATCGATGAGCGCGAACTGCAACAAGCTCTCTCTTCTGGATTTCACCGTTTTAATCTCAGGACCATTCGTCTCCTTATGTTCCTCTTTAAGAATCCACACCAACCCCTCGCAGTTGGTAGCTAACTTCTCTTCCATTCTATTTTTTTTTTACTGTTTTCCGTTCTTGGGATTTTCGTTGTGTTGATATCAATTGGCTATCGCTTGTGCCTTTTCGCAGGACCAAAGGAATTTGCAGCACTCTGGAGTTGCCTTGGTCAATGGCGAGTGAGTCTCTTTTTCATTTCTTCTCATACTCTTTTCTTTCTCAAGATAAGCACGGTTCATGTTATGCTAGGTTATGAATCGCCTTAAGTTTGAAATTTGTGTTTAAGTCATGAGCTAATTGAGTGGTTTTAACTAGATAATACTGTTTTATGCTTTTACCTGATGGGTCGATTTATGCTGACTAGTACTCCATCAAATCATGAGCTTTATACTGAATAGTTTTGATGGTGTCTTCGCTTTTACTACCAAAAATTTTGAACAAATTGTGTTTTATAATTGATCTTCATCCATGTAATTGTCTTTGAATGTGCTACTTCGATTTTGCAGGGCATATTCGAGAGATATGATAAAGACAGGAGTGGGAAAATTGATCCATTAGAACTAAGAGATGCTCTGTATGGTATTGGTTATGCTGTGCCTGGCTCAGTTCTACAACTTCTGCTTTCCAAGTATGGTGATGGAAGTGGAAGAAGGGTTGAGCTTTGTTTTGACAATTTTGTCGAGTAAGTTAACTTTATCTGGGTCATTGAAGACACTAAATTTTATCGTTTTGGTCACTGAAAGACTTTTGGATCGTTAATTTGGTCCACGAAATGGTATTACATCAATCTTGTCCTCGAATGGTGTTTTTATATTCTTGCACCAAAGAATTGTCATGCAATGATAAAACGATGATTTGAGGACAATATTGCTGTCGCTATTGTTTGGAGCACCAAATTGATCTCCTGAAATCTTTCAAATGAGGGCTAGATTAGCTTTTGTTGTATTTGAAAATGACAATGCCATTATATATCTAATGTTCTGTTTTTTGTTGTATGCAGGTGTGGGATGATTATTAAGGTAAAACTCAACGAGATTTTGACTCTATAGACCAACTTTCACATGTTCCATTGTTAAAGTGTTGATTACTTGTTTCACTTTCAGGGTCTCACTGATAAATTCAAGGAGAAGGACACACGTTATACTGGTTCAGCTACACTTTCATACGATGCCTTCATGACCATGGTTCTTCCTTTCCTTGTATCTTATGATTGATGAGCAGTGATGATGCTCATCTCGTAGAGAATTCCAAGTTCTTTGGTGCTACATTCAATTGATTGTTTTATATTGTGAAGAAACTTTTAATTCGTTATATTCTTTTGTCTTCCGACAATGCTAGAGAAACACACTTTCGTGAACAGCATTGCATATATACCTCATTCATTTACATTTAGAGAGAGAATAATGTATTTAAACTTTTTTTTTCTATTGCTTTTGATTGTAAACATTATGTAAGAGTTGTACATGACTATGGGATGATCTGTGCTATGTACCCGTACTTTGTTTCAGTATTTATCAATAAGAATGATGAAAGAATAATACTATGACATTTTATGAATTGTGTGCAATAAAAAGAAGCAAAAAATCAAAGCAAAAACACTAACTTCTACGTTATTGCCATCCGTTCTGACTGAGAAGAAGACACGGATATTGGGTCAAAACTATACGTGATGCTTACATATATATACATGAATATCATAGTGGGCAGATAGATTTTATAATAGAAAAAAGACAAATAACAAAATTATTATCTCTACTCTTTCACCAAATATCATCAACATAATGTTTTTCCAACTTGCGTGTGGTATTAAGAATGTTCATTATTAAAAAAATGGAAAAGAAAGCCTATTGTATGACATCAATATTTTTATTAAATTGTATAAATCAATGGTGGGATTTGATTATAGACTATTGTGGTGGATGTAATAATCAATTACATAGACTGATGATAGAATTTGTTCACTAATATCATCATTTGATTTTATTATTTTAATTCAATCATTCGCACTGATGATAGAATTTGTTCACTAATATCATCATTTGATTTTATTATTTTAATTCAATCATTCGCACGTATATAACTAAATAAGCTACCCAACGAATTGGGATGAGTTTTGTTTCCTATTTACAAATTTATTTATTTATTTATTTATTTATTTATATATATATATATATATATATATATATATATATATATTTAGAGAGAGAGAGAGAGAGTTTTATAAAAAAAATACAACTATATTAAAAAGGTAATAGAAAATATAAGTCTGTCTAGAACATACAAGTAAATATGTTTAATATACGAAGAATTGTGAATATACAATTTTTAATGTACAAATTAAGTGAATATTTTTAATATAAGTTAATATTTAAAATTTTCAACTTGACAGTGAAAAATAAAAATAAGAAAAAAATGTGATATTTTGGTAAATAGATACAAAGTGATGTTAGAACTTGTAAGTCATTCAAAAATGTTCACAACTCGCTGGGAAAAATTGTGATTCGATATGTAGAAGATATTTTATTGACATATGGTTTAAATGAGAGAGGGAGAATTAAAGAGAAAAGAATTATGATAAGAAGTTTAAAGAATAAAAATATGTCATCCCTTATTTTAGTGCATTTATATGACATTAAAAATGTGAGTAAATGATTCTAAAAACAAAAGGAAGAAAGATAATCAAAACAAAATCTAGAATGGATCGAACGGTGGAAATAAATTACAACTAAAATTATAATTGAAAATAAAAGAAAAAAGATAAAGACTTAATGAATATGAAAAAATATAAGTTCAATTGAGATGGAGATATTTTCATTTTCATCAAAATTCTTCTTTTGTTTTCTATATGTCTAATAGTTGTCTTAATCAGTGTTTTTCAATTAACCATTGCAGTTAAAATCTGTCTTCCAAATAATGCATTCCTCGGTTGACATTGTTGAGGCCATTATTAGCTTTGTTGTCATTCATCATAATCTGTGCAACACAAGTATAATCAAAGATCTTGCAGTTATGTAATCTCTAATTTAATTTTCATTTTCTGTATATATTATCATATGATAGCTTAAACTTCATATCTACGCCTCCAAAAGCCCAATCATTCAATATATTAAAGTAAAGCAATCATTCTGGTAAACTTTCATTTTCTCTAAGTGGACCTAAAATTTCATATTCATATTATTATTATTATTATTTTCTAACGCAAAGCCCGAAACAATTTTAAGAGTGGGAGGCCCACCATTCAATTAATGCTTCAAAGTAAAGAATTTCATCAAAAGCAAAGCGTGCAAAACAAATTTAAACTAACTCTTTTAAGTTGTTTATAATAAATCATCTAATGTATTAATAAAGAAGAAAAAAAATATGACCCTATTTTTATATTTTTATTCTCTGGTAGTACTTAATGGGAACGACTTAAAATAATAACAAACAGAATATAGGAAATTAAAACTAATAAAGAAATTGTAAAATCTAGAAACAAATTATAAATGATAAAAGATAAAAAAATATATAATTTACCAATAATTTTTATGGGTTACTATCACAATTTAAGAATAATAAACATCTTTCCAAATACTAGAATTGAAAATTTTAATTTACAATAATAAAAATGTTACCTTTATTTCATTATCTAAAATGTGTTATAAATTTAAAATAAACATTATTTATTTTATATTTTCAACGAAAATAGAGCTTATACTATTTTATAACTTTAATAAATAAATTTAATCTTTTTATAATATTTTATATCTTTAATAAATAAATTCAATTCTTTTAGTAAAGTTGTATTCACTTTTTTTTATGTTATTTAAACATATAATATTGTTATATCTTAAGTAAAAAAGTATAAAAATTACAGAACTTTTTATAAACAAGATTACACGAATTCCATTAATTACACTTCACGTGTAATTTGACAAATACAAAATATAATTTTTCCTCGAATGAAAATATATTTTATTTGTTATGTCTGCAGCTAAGAAGACAATAAGAAAATAAATAAGCGATTCCGCGTTTTTCTTATAAATCTTTTCTTCGTAGGTTCTCTTTCTGGTTTCTTACACGTCTAATTTTCTGTATCTATTCAGCTTTGTCGTTATTAAATAAGTTTAAAACTATAAAAGAAAACTGCAATAAACGGTTATATTAGTAAATCAACGTTACTAAATTTGCCAACTAATAAACAGAATAAATTCATAACGTGCATCTAAAAGATTACTTTATTCCGTCAAAAAACCAAGATATTTTATTCTGTATCAACTTTCTGTCAAAAAAATCACTGTATTCCATGAATCTAATTCTGGCCTATACCTTTGACTGTTGCTTACTGTAAAAGAAAAAAAAAACATATGAATGGATTAAGCTAAAAAAAATTAGAAAAAGGTATAATTGGTCCCATTGCTGTGTACAAAAAACTTAGGGTTTGCCTTGAATCTGTCCCCTGCAAAAAACATGTACAAATATTAATTCAACAATATGAATCAACCATTCCATAAAAGACAGTAGTGTTTTTTAGTTTTTTCATGATACAATAGTGTAGAATTTTTTATCAGATTTTTATAGCACAGGCTGATGGATATACCTATTAAATGTCGCACACATTATCATTATGTTTCTTATTAAATGTCCCAAGCTGTCTGAAGTTGTATTAAATTCTGTTTCTAATTCCATCAATTTCCTATCCAAATTCGCTCTGTGAAACTCATCCCAATTGAACCATGCTGATGTAAGAACCCTATTTCAGCACTATTGGGCCATCACCAACAGCCACCTCCAGACCAATTTTTATGACTTTATTGTTGAATTTTCAACATAAATTCATTCTAGTCCAACAAAGAGGCACCGTTACAGTTGCAAATAGAAAAAAGATATTTTTAATAATATCTAAAATCCTATATTTAACTCCTAACTTTGGATAAAAACGATCAAATAGAACAAAGTAAAAGACCTATTAATCTATTAGGTTAAGATTTTGGATAGAAAGTAGTGTTAATTTTTTATATGATCGTGCTTATTTTATCTGTGTTTGTGTTCCCGTAAATCTCTTTCTTGTTAATTTTGTGAAATTAAGTTAAATTTAAATTTATTTTTTAATACTTTTGGAAAACATACGCAACATACCATGTAATGTAACAGAACACCTCATTTGACTTTGGAACAGTTCACACAAAGGAATTGTCAGCTAAACAAATTCTATGAGCACAAGCTATATAATTCACTGACAAAGATAGAACAAAAGAATATCTCAAACAGTTCAACAGCAGCCGCTTGTTGATAACAGATATTACAATTCCACAACCAAAATTAATTTATGGACAGTGTTTTTTTACTTTGATAGTAGATAAAAATTAAGGTGAATGATTGAAAGAAAGGATGGTAGAGAGGGTTATATGGCGGAAAGAGAAGGCACATATGAGATAAGGTTGAGAAAGAAGGACAAAATTCACAGGGTTGGGTTATCTGTCAAGAGGGAACCTGAGGGCTTTCTTTCACGTTTGATAAAACAGAAATTGGACTTTTGTATAGCTGAAGACAAGGAGAATTTCATTCACCAGAAGATTCACATGCATGATTGCAAGTGGCAGATAAGGAAGGTGGAGACCCATCACCATTTTTTTAATGGAGACGGTGAAGAAAATAAGGTTTTCTGGGGGTCGTTACAGGGTCACCATAGTCCACATGGTGCATGCACTAGCACTAATTGGACAGCATTTGACAGCTTCTGCATAAAGAGATACCATTTAGCCACAATCTTTTACACCCTGTGCTTCTGCTTCGATTACTTATTTAGCATAGTACTGTCAAAAAGTCAAAGAATAACTTCATGGAATCAAATACACTTTTGAATTCTTTTTTCCAGACTTCACATCTAGTTATGCCCCTCATCATTACTAATTTCCTATCATAATATAAACATTAATCATTAGAGCTTCACCAGCTGAATTACTTTTCTTCCAACCAAAGGATTAAAAAGACAACTACACCAAACTAACTTTAGTTTCATCATTTACGGTAACCAGTTTCCAACAGTTACAGAAATTGTAATGTAAAGAGAAAATAGATATCAACACTTGTGAATAAAAAATTATATGGACAATATTAAAATTTTCCTCACCTCTAACAAAAGAATGAATTCTACAAAGTTATTTGTTTTGTTATATTCCTTATCAATGTCTTGAAAGCTCCCAAGTGAACAACAAAAATGCAAATATGCAGACAAAATTGATGGACAGCACCTGCATAACAATATCAACGAAAGCATTAGATACATAAATAGACACAGACATCCCCTTTAGAAAGTTTCAAAATCAAAAAGTGAAGAAACTTTTAACAGTTAAAGTGACTGAATGTATACTTACGTTAGATTTGGACTCAAACTCCCCAGTCATTTCTGGGAGATAACCTTCTAATCCAATGTTATAAACTGGGTTTCCATCAGGATAATAGAGACCAAAGTTTCTCTCCGATAAAGGACCAGGTTTCAAATTCTCATTGAAAAGTGCAAAAACAAAAACATCAACAGGGACAGATGGCCTTGCAGGAGTGCCCTGTTTCTGCTCTATCTTCTTCAACAGATTGCTATTATATATTTCTGCATTCTGTGGTGTGGCTCCAAATTCATCAGGGCCACCTTTAGAAGGCCAACCAGTCTCTGAAATCTTTACTTCAATATCAGTATGGCCCAGTCTCTTAATGGCAGCATAGACAGCATCAATTTGAGCAAACAACATGTTATCATAATGCAAATTGGTAACTGGATCAATAGACCCAGAATTAGGCTGAAACAACACATAGTTCAAAGAAATCTGATTTGGGTTTCCCTTATATGCAAAAAAGGGATAAGCATTAATAAGGAAGGGTGATTTGATCTGAGCATGAAAGTTAAGAATGGGTTGAATATACTGTATCAGATCTTGCTTGAACGCCCCAGATGAAGGAGGGAATGAAGAGGCTATAACATTATAAGAATGAGCAGAAGTAACAGTAACCTTCTGTGCAAGTCCAAGGCTAACCAGAGCATTATACATACTTTGCATTGCAGGAAGAAGACTTGTTGTGAGCTGAGGGTTATTGTAGTCGAACACCTCGTTTCCGACAGCTATGCAAGTGATTTTAGTTTGTGAAATATAAGGTTGAACATGCTGCTGAATCCACCTCTGAGCATTAGAAGGATCTCTCAAACTAGGAAGATCCTCGTTCTTCGTTCCTACTATGAATTCCACACCTGAATTGGCGAATGCAGATAGAATATCCGGATTAGAATCATAGAGCTTGATTTTAGAAACTTTCAAAGATTTTATCAGAACGACCACATCAGAGGGAGATGGAAGATTGTCCCCGACTTGCCCGTAGTTGATTCCAAAATTAAAGCCCCGGATTTGCACAAATAAATCTGAAGAACATGGTTATAAAAATCATTAGAATATACAGGAAAGAGATAACAATAGAAGATAAAAAGAAACCTTTAAGAAAGTCAAACTGTAGAGAAAATTGAGAAACACTGGAGAAACAATAATTCAGATTACCAAAAAAGCTTATAATATATAGAGGTAGGAGAATAGATACTCAAACCCAATTGACAAAATACCAAAGCTAAATTAAGGTATAATATTCTGATCACAGTTAAGAATGGTCCATTGTGAAGAAAACCAGAAATTAGACCACTCCAAAACAATTCATGTGATTGTACAATCTTTTCACTCTCTGCTCTCTATGATAACAAACCTGAAAAAGCAAGAGACAGCAAGAGCAAAGCCAAGAAAAAGGAAGAAGTTGTCATTGTTGATCTGATACTGCGTATAACAGCTAATCAAGACCACTAAGCTTCCAGGTTGAAGATTCAAGCTTTGCAAATTGCATCTTAGCAGAGTTACCTTATATTTATACACAACAAACCTGTTCTGTTTTTATGTGGAAACTAGGAAATGCAGTTTGCTTTTCTCTCTCAGATTTTTTTTTTTTATGACAATATTTTATGTTTTCTTTAATCCCATAAACCCTTGCATCGGTAGCAACAATCTTAGCAACACCGCCGACGTAACGAGATTTTATTCAATATTTCGTGAAAATTGGCATGTTTCCAACTACATATAAAATATCTGTTTATCAAGTTGACTTTTTTTACTACTGTCTCATTCTTCCAATTTTCATTTTTTGTTTTTTCAGGGAACTTATAGTAAAAAGGTTATTTTTTTCTTCTTATAAAAGACTTAATATTAAAACATATATTTCTCTTATTTGGTATATCTATCTCTTAACAAATAATATTTACAAATAATCATGATTTTCTAATCATAATTTAATTATGATTCAGCTAAATTTTTCCAAATAGTATTTTGAGGAGATGAGATTATGTTTTTTAAATAAAAATTCTGCTTAGACGACAAATTAAAAAATTTAGCAGAAATTTTTCATGCATTAATTTCTAAAAACTTTTCTGTAATATTGTTTTATCCATTACACATATTTTTTCTTGATATAAATGATAAATTTCAGAATAAATCACGATTGTTTTGACTGGGCCTAATTATTTAAGTTCTCTTTTAGTCCTTTTTTTTCTTTAAAAAAAATGTGTGTGAACATTGAATTCAGATTCTCTTCTATTTTTTTTTTCTTTATACTTTTTAAAATATATTCATTTTGTTATATTTAGAAAAAAAATCAATATATTTTAAACCATCAATGTTAATATAAATAATGGTACTTAAATATACAAACCAAAAGAATCAACATAAAATCTGAATTCCGTGATATTTTGTATTATATCCTCGTGTCAGATCTCATTAATGATTAAATAATATAACTAAACTGTGTACATGATAGCAACTGTTTTCTTCTCTGTAAGCGCTTTATATAACATGATGTGATTAATGTGATTATCTAACATGATAATATTAAATCAAGAAAATCATGTTAATTATTTAAGTTATATAAAGCACATAAAATTAAATCTAATTTGTACAAGGGGCTTGCTAGCGTATGTTTATTTTTTTAGTTGGTAAAATCATTTTTCTCAACTATTTATTTTTCATTTCTATCACTCTAACATTTTCTCTGTCATTTCTACTATAGCTCCAAGTGAAAAAAATCAGAAACACTCGTTGTTAAACAATTTGTCTTTGTAAAGAATTGAGTCATTGACATATTCGCCTTCAAGCAAAGGTTCATTCAAGATCTCTTCAATTTCATCATCTTCACTAACCTCTCTAATTTCATAATCTACAGATGTTGAATCATCATCTCTAAAAAAAACCATTCAGGCCAGTGAGTGTTTTTTATTTTTTCCAGGCCAATTACCAATTCCTTTGATGTCATTATGCTTGTGAAAATTAGATAAGACAAAAATTATAAAATGAAAACTCATTATAAAATCATTTTTTGTAAGAAATTGTTTAACAGCGAGTATTTTTTATTTTTTCTAGACCAATTACCAATTCTTTCCTATGTCATTATGCTTGTAAAAATTAGATAAAAGGAGATAAGACAAAAATTATAAAATAAAAACTCATTATAAAATCATTTTTTTATAAGAAATTGTCTAACAACGAGTGTTTCTGATTTTTTTCAATTGAAGTTACTATATGAATGACAGAGAAAATCTTGGAATGAGAGGGATGAAAGAGAAAAGGTTGAGAAGAATGAGGGAGGTGAGTAAATGTTTGAGAGTTTTTTGTTTTTTTTTAATGTTAAAAATGAAAATTATTCAAATATCTTTAATCTTAAAACTTAGAATCCATATTATATGAAGATATTTTATCTACTAAAACCTGATTAAAAAAGAGCTTACGACAAGTTAAGAAAGTCTTCATATTATATGTGAACTTAATAATAAAATGACATTTTTATTTTTAAATTAAATAACAGTACAAATTTATCTTTTGTGCAAGAAAGCTCAATATATTTCGTGCACCTTCTTTCATGATCATATATATTTTTTATTCTTAAATTAAACAATAATATAATCATATATTTCTCAAATAAAAAATATGTAAAATTGAAAGCTTTCTTTTTGGAAAAATGTAAGAGTGCATTATCAATTAATTTTAAATTAGATTTTTAATATTTAAATATATAGAGATATATTAATCATGTAAAGAAGGAAAGGTGTTGATTTTCAGAAAAAATATAAGATTGTGTTGTTTTTTATTTTAAAATAGAAAATTTATTGCTTAATTTTGAAATATAAATATAGTTTTACTGCTAATACATATATCAAACCTTGACATAATTATTATTTTTCATTTATTATTTTATATTTGATTTGATGTGATCTGCCTTATTTAAGCATTTAGCACGATTTTCCATGTAACTTTTTTTAATGATGACTTATAAAATGTAACTTTGTTTTTTCAATATTTACTTGTAAAATAAAATTTTTTTCTTAATGGTGACTTATAAAATGTAAATTTTTTTTCTATGATACTTGTAAAATGTAAGTTTTTTTCTCAATAATGACTTGTAAAATGCAAGTCTTTTACTTGATGATGACATGTAATACACAAACTTGTTTTTTGGATAATGACTTATAAAATGTAGTTTTTTTTTTCTCAATAATGACTTGTAAAATGCAAGTTTTTTTCTTCATAATAATTTGTAAAATACATATCTTTTTCTCTGTAACAACTTGTAAAATGCAAACTTTTTTTCATGATGACTTGTATAATGCAAGTTTTTTAAAGACTTGTAAAATGTAAGTCTTTTTCCTAATTATGACTTGAAAACTCAATTTTTTTTTTGTCAATAACTGTAAAATACAAGTTTGTTTTAATGTTAACTTATAAAATGCAAGTATTATAATTAGATAATTTGTAAAACCCAAGTGTCACTAACTAAATAGTTATTAATTAATTATCGTTTGATAATTAATTGATATTGGGATTGTTAAAAAATAAAATGGTCCATGTGTTAAGCACCTTCTCTCCTAAAGCACGTTGACACGTCAGCATCACCTTCAGACGCCGCACGTGTTTCCGCGTTAATATTGTTTGGGTTTTGGGCACTCCGCTTCCCGCGTTTCAGAGAGATGGTTTCACCTTTCTCTGATATTTCCACTTTTCAGCCATCAATGCAAAACAAATTCATTCTTCTATAACTTTCGCCTGGATTTCAACCATACTGTTTGGAAGAGTATATTTAAATCTTTTTATTTAATTTTTTATAATTTTATAAAATTATTAAATGAAACTAAACGTTTCATATATTCTTGAAAATTTTAGTAACTTTTTATAAAATGTAAGAATTGAAAGAGACAGGATGATTGACTTGTATATGAATTAATAACTCCCATAAATTAAGCATGAAAATGGATTAGAAATTCAAAAGTAAAAACACTAGAAACTCAGCCTATTTTGTGACTGATCTTTCCATGGAAATCTCTGGCAGAGTCGTAAAAATCTCTTTCAATACTTATAACTAAATATTTTTTTCTACATGAGTAAGATATTAACAGAGAGTTAAGATATTCTTTGAAAATATTTGAGAATATACTTTTTAACATCATATCAATACAATATTTCCTTCTTGGAAGGCACTACATTAACCATATTCACACCATAACTTACCAATTACAATTATCTTATAATCTTAAATCATCAAACAATGTTTTACATACATGTCTTACTTCAATTCATACTAATCTCATAGTATATTCACATATTAGTAATTTCAATTTAAATGTTAATAATTTATTATCTATTTTCTTTTACATTAGCATAATATTTGGATATTTCCAATCTAAAACTAACAATCAAAATTTTAGTATGATTCAACAGTTAACAAAGCGAGAATCGTGATTTTGCCAAGAAAGCTTAGTGATAAATTGGCGCTCAATACTCAAAACTTGCACCTAGCACTATAATATTTGGAGCTCATTGACTTGAAGCTCAACAGTCCTAGAGTGGTGTCCGACACCTTGGACCACTTTCAACAGTCCTAGAGTGGTGTCCGACACCTTGGACCACTGAAACCACTGACTTTTGAGTACCTAGCAGTTCCATGGTATCGCTCGACCTTGTAACAGGTAAAAACTGTTTTAGTGTGTTTTAAACTAGTTCATTGGTATATCCAAATTATTTCAAGACTTTATCATGCCATATAGAGACTCATATCTTTTTTTATATAAAAAAAGTTTGAATATACCAATGTACCAATTTGAAACATGTCAAACCTAAAATTCTACTTTACCCAATCATGTTTCTTTAAGAGCTACATTACAAATATTCCAATCAACACAAAGAAGAAAAATAATTCAACAGAACAACCTAACAATCATGCCATCAAAGTTCAATTTAATGCAAAACAAACCTAGACAGGTTCAAGTAACAATGCTTATACATTATAAATCAATTTACTTGGATTATGCTGTTCAAACAATAAAAACCAAACAAAGTGTATCACTTCACTAAAATAAATTCATCATTTCACCAATTGCACCCTCTCTTCACCATCACTCATAACATATGCATCAATATAAATTCAAAGAAAGGAATCAAACTAACCTTAGCTCAGTCAATTCATTACACCATAAAATTTAATATCACACCATTATTACTACCACAATTCAATAAGTAGTATTTATCAATTTTTACTAACTTCTCTTACTTTGATATTGTCTCTTCCTCTAAATTAAACTTCCACAATTTAAAAAACAATGTTACTAAATTAGATAAAGTTATCCAAATAAAACAGAAATTCAGAAACATCATGAAATTAAGAGATAAAGAATTTTATAGAATATATGAAAACTTACACTGTTTTAAAATCCAATCTGTTCAAAACGTTCATTAGCTTTCCAATTACAAAGTGGTGTGATTGATTTCTAAAACAAATGAGAAATGAGTGTTGTGAGTTTGAGTGAAAAAGAAATAAGGAATAAGATTGCGTGAAGGCATAAAAACAGAAAAAGAAAAGAAATGAAAATGAAGGATAAATTATTATCTTACGCTCTCCTTTTCATTTATTATATATTTATTATTTAATATTTTACAGTATCTAAATGAATGTAAAGTTGTAGTTAGGAATGTGAATCTTAAGTCTATTTATATTTTATAACAAGTATTAAATGGGAATGTTAAATTGAAAAAAAATACATTTTATAGTTCTCCACAAAATTTATTTTATAAAATTCTCCAAAAAAATTTTGATGATAAGTTTTAAATATATTTCTAGCCACTTCTTTTTGGAAAGCTACTCTTTTCATCGTCGATTCCTTATTTGGAAAACTTCTTCAAATCAAATTCGCAACTAATCTCTACATTTAGGTAAAAAAATATCTTGTCGTTTTATTGTTTTTTCCATAAAACACTTCATAGGAGCTAACATCTTGATCTAACCTTGTTCATTTTATCTTCTTATAGAACTTTTCAAAATGTTGTGTAGTATGAAACGAATATGCAATTCTTTTTATGATGCAAATGTCAAACATCTTGGTCAACTTTAAGAGAATATTTGACTTTGTTCATTTTATCTTCTCACAAATTTATATCAATGTCAACTTGCAAACTATCAAGGAGTCTTTAATTTTTTAATGTAGGTGCCAATATTTTTTTTTCTTTTGAGATACTATCAACATTTTTTTAGTTTATTTATTTATTTAACTTTTACTTTTTTTGTTCAATTTTTTATTTTATTTTTTTCAATTTTATTGTAATATCATCTTAATTTACTGAGTGCAATATATAAGGAGTATTATAATTGATAAAATAATAATTAATATATAGTCTTAAATTTTACTTTACAAACACAAATAAATGAAAAGAAAAACTGAAAATATAGAGCATATTATTTTCTGTAGCAATCTTAACTTTAAGAAAATATTGACATATAATTTTAAAAATGACTACTAAATAACTAACAATATCCCATTCTTCTACTTAGGGTTAAGCATATTTTTATGTTTTTATATTTTTTTGTTAACTTGTCAATGATATTAAAATTAATAAATTCAATCCTTAAACTTTTAAAAATAATTTTATCTCGGTAAAAAGCTGTAAATAAATGTTAAATTTAAATATAAAGAAATAATAAATCCAATAATCATATGAATCAATCCTTCTATCAATTTTGTGATAATATAAAACTATCACTAAATATTTTTTTAAGTAAAAAAAAATCAAATTACATATTTTCAAAAACTGGATAATTGAATTTATCAATTTGAAAGTGTAAGAAATAAAGACAACTTTAAAAATAACATATTTAACTATTGTATATAATACTTTATACTTGTTCGATATTTTATATATATTTTTAATACTTTAACACTTTCTTTGTAAAGTAGTGGAAAGATTTGCAAGAGAATTTGAAAGAGAATCTAACATTACTCTATTTGGAAGGCATTGATCAAAAGAGTTAAGAATAATTTTTAATGGAAAAAGCAGTACTATAAAGAATTCTTCTATTAAAGAACCTTTCAAATAATATAGTTAAAATCAATACTCACCAAGAAAACTCAAGTTAAGTATGGAAAAATTTTGCATTTGACAAATTAAAAATTGCAAAATCTTCTTCTTTGGTGCTTGCCAATCATAAGATTCCCAATCCAAAAGTTACTTTTAAATTCTAAAACAGAGAAACACTGTATTATTTCTAATATAAGTTGGTGAATGTTTCAAGCATTATGCCATTAGTGCTTCCAGAAAAGTGTTTTTAACATATATTCTTTGCATATATATATATATATATATATATATATATATTTATATTATAATAGCTAATAACAAGTAGTGAAAAAAAGGAATATTTATTAATTATAGTGTTTCATGAATATTCAATTATAAACAAAATATTCAAACCACCCTTCTGCATAAATCAACCCTCCACTTTTCACATAACTAAGTGGATTCGTTCTCCTTAGAATTTGATGATGAATTTGAATTATCCTATACCTTCCAATTAGACAGATTATGATGACAAAAAGAATGAATTCTATAAAGTTATTTGTTTTGTTATATTCCTTATCAGTGCCTTAAAAGCTCCCAAGTGAACGACAAAAATGCAAATATGCAGACAAAATTGATGGACAGCACCTGCATGACAATAGAAAAGAGAGCATTAGATACATTAATTAACGAACAGACATCCACTTTAAAAATTTTCAAAATCAGAAAGTGAAGAAACTTTTAACAGTTAAAGTGACTGAATTTCTGTTGTGTATACTTACTTTAGATTTAGAGTAGGACTCCCCAGTCGTTTCTGGGACATAACCTTCTAATCCAATGTTATAAACTGGGTTTCCATCAGGATAATAGAGACCAAAGTTTCTCTCAGATAAAGGACCAGGTTTCAAATTCTCATTGAAAAGTGCAAAAACAAAAACATCAACCGGAACAGAAGGCCTTGCAGGAGTGCCCTGTTTCTGTTCTATCTTCTTCAACAGATTGCTATTATATATTTCTGCATTCTGTGGTGTTGCACCAATTTCATCAGGACCACCTTTAGAAGGCCAACCAGTCTCTGAAATCTTTACTTCAATATCAGCATGGCCCAGTTTTTTAATAGCAGCGTAGACAGCATCAATTTGAGCAAACAACATGTTATCATAATGTAAATTGGTAACTGGATCAATAGACCCTGAATTAGGCTGAAACAACACATAGTTTAAGGAAATCTGATTTGGGTTTCCCTTGAATGCAAAAAAGGGATAAGCATTAATGAAAAAGGGTGATTTGGTCTGAGCATGAAAACTAAGAATGGGTTGAATATACTGTATTAGATCTTGCTTGAACGCCCCAGATGAAGGAGGGAATGAAAAGGCTATAACATTATAAGAATGAGCAGAAGTAACAGTAACCTTCCGTGCAAGTCCAAGGCTAACCAGAGCATTATACATACTTTGCATTGCAGGAAGAAGACTTGCTGTGAGCTGAGGGTTGTTGTAGTCGAAAACCTCGTTTCCGACAGCTATGCAAGTGATTTTAGTTTGTGAAATATAAGGTTGAACATGCTGCTGAATCCACCTCTGAGCATTAGAAAGATCTCTCAAACTAGGCAGATCCTCGTTCTTCGTTCCTACTATGAATTCCACACCTGAATTGGCGAATGCAGATAGAATATCTGGATTAGAATCATAGAGCTTGATTTTAGAAACTTTCAGAGATTTTATCAGAACAGCCACATCAGAGGGAGATGGAAGATTGTCGCCCAATTGCCCGTAGTTGATTCCAAAATTAAAGCCTTGGATTTGCACAAACAAATCTGAAAAACACAATCATAAAAAATCATCAGAATATACAGAAAAGAGATAACTCCACAGCCACAACAATACATGTAATTATACAATCTGTTAAGTAAAAAAGTTGACTAGGTTGTGAATGATAGCAAACCTGAAAAAGTAAGAGACAGCAATAACAGAACGAAGAAGGAAAAAAATGTCATTGTTAATCTGATACTGCGTATAACCACTAACCAAAATTACTATACTTCCTGATTATTCAAGCTTTGCAATTGTAACTTAACCTGTATATTGCATATTTATATCCAACAAAGCTGTTTTGTGCTTATGGGGAAACTAGGAATATTTTTACTCACACAAACTCTTACATATATTGGCGGTATCAACCTTAGCGGAGATACTGTGATTTTATTCAATATTTCTTACTGTAATTTTATTCAATATTTCATACTGTGATTTTATTCAATATTTCATAAAAATAGTATGTTTCCAACTATATTTATCACCTTAATTTTTTCTATGACTGTGTATTAGATGACAAATTAAAAATTTTAGTAGAAATTATTTCATACATTACATTGATTTGTAAAAACTTTTATGAAATATTGTTTTACCGATTACACATATTTTAATCATTCTTAATATAAATAATGATTTTCAGAATAAATCATAATTATTTTCGCTTGCTCCTAATTATTTAGGCTCTTTTTAGTTCCTTTGTTTTTTTTTTGTGGAACATGTATTTTATTTACTTGGTAGTCTGAAGAGGAAGACACAGTGAATAAAAAAGAATATTAGTGTGTATATATTGAATTCAGTTTCTCTTAAAAAAAAAGATTATTTATATTTTTAAAATATATTTATTTTGTTATATTTAAAATTTTTTAATATGTTTTAAACCATCAAAATCAATATCAATCATTATATTTAAATATACAAATCAAGCAAATCAACATAAAATCTAAATTGGTCATATTGTGTCCTTTTCCATTAATGATTAAATAATATAAGTAAATTGTGTATAGGAGATTCACTGCTTTCATCAACTGACTTTTTTGTATGCACCTTATGTAAACACTACTAAAACTTGCATATGTGTTCATGATCATAATAAAATTATTATTATTATAATTATAAAAATAATATAAATAAATTTTATAGTTTTATCACAATGGATTTTTATTTTTTTCTAAAAAAACTATAAAAAATAGTTATTTTAGTTTATAAAAATAAATAATTTTTTAAAAAAATAGTCAAATAAAAAACAGTTAACTTTTAAATAACTTTCACTTAAAAGTAAAATGGTAAACTAATTAATTAAATTAAAAAGTATTAATAGAATAAGAAATAAATGTAGATATAAAAAAGAAGAATATTTTTTATATAATGATATATATATTATGTGATTAATTTAATTATCTAACATAATAATCTTAAATCAGGAAAGTTATGTTAATTATTTAAGTGATATAAAGCACACTAGAGCACATATAAGAAGTTTCTCTAGGAAAATAATTATGTGAATCTAATTCTGATTATATTTCACCTTCTATTTCATGGTAATATGATTATTAATAAAATGACATTTCTATTTTTAAATTAAATAACAGTACACTTTTATATTTTTTGCAAAAAAAGAGAGGTTAATATTGTGTCAAAGAAAACTTATATTTCTTTCTTCTGTTTCTCATGATTATATATATATATATATATATATATATATATATATATATATATATATATATATATATATAATACAATCTTATATTTCTCAAATAAAAAAAATATGTAAAATTGAAAGCAGAGAAATATTAACTTTCTTTTAAACAAGTATAAGATTATATTATCATTTAATTTTAAAATAAATTTTAATATTTAAATATATAGATAGATATTAATGACATAAAGAAGGAAAGGTCTTGAGTTTTCAGAAAAAACATAAGATTGTGTTGTTTTTAATTTTAAAATAGAAATATTATTGCTTAATTTTGAAATACAATTATAGTTTTTTGGAAAACTTTTTTTTAACAACTTTCCATTACAACATTTTGATAATTGTCTAAGTGGCAGCTTTTCATTGGTGCATTTAAAATATTTTTTAAGAAAATATTTAAAATGAATCAATAAAATTTTGACATGCAGTTATTATTAAAAACTTTTAGTTATTAACGTATCATCATCTTATTTTTTCATTTACTGACAGTGATATCAGTGGTATATATGGAATGTCCTAATTATTAAATTTTAGAGTTACTTTATCTATTCATTTCTTTTTAAAATGGCTACATGAACCATCATTCTAATCTTTGAATCATACCACTATAAATAATTCCACACCATTCTCATCTTCACCTCCTCGCAACACACCTTCCTCTCCCGGCAAAAGTTGCACTTCTTCCTTCATTCTTTTAGACTTTTTTTCTCTTCAATGGCATCAAAGTTGATTTTTACCACTGTCGTTTTACTTATGCTTCTGGGCTTTGTTCTTACGAGGGATCCTTCTGGTTTGTCAATGTTCTAGTTTTCTTGTACTTTTGTTTTAGGCTAGGGACAACACAAATGCATGGAGTAATGACTGTTTTATTCATGTTTGAATCTATTGCAGGTTGTGGTTCTGAATACGAATGCTTTGGTATCAATGCAGCTGGTCTCAGGGACATTCCAAACAGGAAGGTCTGTCACACTTAACATATATAAAAGTGGTTCACATTTCAAAGGGTTTTTATCTTTTTGCCACTTAATTTTATACGACCATAACATATGAGAATGATGTTTTTGGAACATATATCTTCTGGAGTGCGAATATGTTGTTCTTTATTTCTGTAACTTTATTTGCGTACGCAGGCGCTGTCTTTTTTGAAGAATAAGAAAACTGCTCTAAAAGTTTTGCAAGGATCATCAAACATCAAGTATGGTGAAAAGCCACTGAGTAGGGAGTTGAAGGCGGTTCCTGCAGGTCCAGATCCGATACATAATGGTGTCCCCAATAAACTTAAAACCCCTTAAACCCACACCACGTCAACCTGCTTTGCCCTACTTTTTGTTATCAGTCTCAACATTTAGGGCATAAATTTATTTTAAAAAATAAAATATAAACATACTTTCGTTTTCTTTTTATTATTTATTTGTATTTCTCCTTTTCCTTCATCTCAGTCATCTCATTTCCAGGTGTATGTTTATGGGTGCTCAAATGCATCAGTGCTTTGGTTTTGACTTGCAGTAACATTATATATATATATATATATATATATATATATATATATATATATATATATATATAATCTTATATTTCTCAAATAAAAAAAGTACTTAAAATTGAAACCAAAGAATTAATATTTAAATATATAGATATATTGTAGGATTACCCGGTCAGCTAAAGGACCGGATGATTGATCATCCAGTAAGAAAACGACCTATCAATCTGAAAATTATTCTGAACAATAATAATTATTAATAATGAGAATAATAGTCATTGATGGACAATTAACAAAATAATAACTATTTATTGATGATTAATAATGATAAACTCACTATAATATTTATAAATATATTTGATGTAAAAAAGAGGTAATGGACTTTAATTACTAATCTTTATTACAAAATTATTATCCAAATTCACCTGCCAAAACAATAGAAATTAATGACATAAAGAGGGAATGGTGTTGATTTTTCAGAAAAATATAAGATTGTGTTGTTTTTAATTTTAAAATAAAAATATTATTTTTTAATTTTGAAATACAAATATCTTTTTAGTGTGCTAATATATAAATTAAAGCATGCCATTCAGATTGAAATAACTATTAATTTTTTTATTTACTGTTTTTATATTTGATTTGGTGTGATGTGCATTGTATAAGCATTTTTCACGATTCTCTTAATTTAGAGTTATTATGATAAATAATATATATGATTATCCATACATAATTTAATTTAATACCATTGTCAGGTGTTGGATTCTCGTTGTTTGGAAGTAATTAGACTAAGACAATTTTTTTTTAATTTTCATCAACGCGTGTTTAAAATTCAAATTCGAAAGTACGAATTAAATTGAGATAACTTTAATCGATCATATAATCAGTGACTATAATTTTAATACATTTTAGTAAATAAATTTAATATTTTAATGTGGAAAATGAAAATAAAATTTTTATTTCATATTGTGAATAATTTAATTGATATACAAAATGAAAACAAAAGTAGTACACATGAACGGTTTAGAGAGATAATCCCAAAAAAAATCAGAATATTAAGAGGTTAAGAAGCAATTAATTAATTATTCTGTTACAAGTTTTTAATTTATGATAATTTTACTTATAATAATGTGATTGTAAGTGATTTCCCCCAACTTCTAAGGATGTGTGACTTAACTAATTAATTATTGTTTGATAATTAATTAACATTGGGACTGTTAAAAATTGCAAAATCTCTTCCTTTGGTGCTTGCCAATCATAAGATTCCCAATGGAAAAGTTACTTTTAAATTCTAAAACAGAGAAGCACTGTATTCGTATTTAAGAAACAGTATAAGTTAGTGAGTGTTCGAAGCATTGTCCCATTTAATGCTTCTAGAAAAAGAGTTTTTTAACACATATTTTTGCAATTATATATTTATTTTTATATAATAACAAAAACAAGTCGTGAAAAGAAAGGAATATGATAATAAGCTACTATATGATTTGATAATTAGTGTTTCATGAATATTCAACCATAAACAACACCTTCTTCATAAAGCAACCCTTCACTTTCACATCACTAATTGGATTCATTCTCCAACCCTTCAAAATAAATCAATCATTCTATTATGTTATGTGTGCAATTTTAATTAAAGTTTTCCAAAACCAATTATTAGAAGGCAATTATTCTGACTTTAGTCACAGTTATAACCAACTATACAAAATTTCTTCTTGAAGATGATTTCCAGGTGTAAGTTAAACAAAATTATATCTAGAATTTAGTTTTTAAAAATTGTTTCTAGCTTAGGATTAATTTTAGTTTTAAAATAAACTAGTTTAAGGATTTCTATCATGTCAAAATTAATTTAAAAATATATTTATATGACGAGAATGATAAATTTATATTCGGTGTAGAGTTTCTTTGTACTGTTATATATTATATTTTCAAAATACATTGACAACACATAATAGTAATATTAATAATAAAACTCATAATTATCATCATGATAACCATATTTATCGTAATAGTTATAAAAGAACTAACAAGGGTGTGTTTTCTTAAATTAGACACTAAATTTATGGATATATATATATATATATATATATATATATATATATATATATATATATATATATATATATATATATATATATAGTTTCAAAATAAATACAATAATGTTTCAAAATTGTGGAAAAAATTATTTTAGTTTTTGTTTTGAAAATTAGTTTTAAAAACGAAAAATTTGTCTCCACGAAAAACATTACCTTAATTTTTTCAAATTGAATTCGTTCACCTAATTGTATATAATATGTCGACAAACCCATGATGAGTTTGTCACGTAACTAACACTTATACATCTAATGTTTCAAGTGGGAATCCTTAACTTGAGGAGTATGATATTAAGTTTTCAATTCTTAATTTTGTTCATATTGAGGCGCATACAATATAGTTTTCAATTTTTATTTTTGTTCATACAAACCAAACTTTGAGATATACAAAAGTCAAGCAAAGTCAAGCTTTGATTGGCTAAGAGCACTCTATCACATCCCCCAATTAATTAAAAAAGAATTCAATAATTTAATCCCAAAAGCGTGGTCCCTGAATCCTTAGAAAACTGAAGATTTTCAAAGATATATTCGTCATTCATTTTAACTTTTATATTTAGTACATAGCTGAATAAAAATACACATATGAAATTTTAAATTAAAAATACGAACATATGACGCATCTAGTTCATTCTTCCTTTTTTTAAACAACGCGCAGACATATGATTCTCCTGAATTAAATATACAAATTGCAGAAGAAAAAAAAACTCATACTTCATAAAATATAAAATATTATGGCACTAGTGCACGATGACTACATGTTAAACAAGTTTGATTAAAAGAAATAACACATGAAACCATTTTTGTATGAATTTTTTCAAAGTTGAAGCAAAATTAGAAACGACTAACAAATTAGTTAATTTGAACTCCATGATGAAGTTAAGTTGGAAACATTAGAAGGAAGAATGGAAATTTATCAACAAACACTCGTGATTAAAATAATTCTGATTAACAAGAAACAACGTAAACATAAACAAATGATAATTTTGTATATCAATTATTGGTATTGTTAGTCGAAAAGTTAAATTTAATTTCTTTCACTCTCCCTTCTAATTCACTAAATCAATTTTATATTTTTGAAATGTTAATGAGAAGAGTTGAACCTACACCCTTTTCCACATTCTCTTCTAACTTTACTACCAATCTAACCTTATAAAAATCCACGTGAAGACGGTGCTTCTTCTTCTCTCAAACCACTTATCACATTTCATCTCTCTCGTCCGCCCAAGCTGCTTCTTTCCCACTCCCACCCGCAAAACTTTTCCCCTCTCGCCGGCAACGTCATGTGGCCCATATGGTTCTTCAAACTTTCCCCCTCTTCCCCTATAAGCATTTTCTCCTCTGCAAACGCCCCTTTACAAACGCCCCTTTGCAAACGCCTTGAAACGTGCCAAGTCATTGAATTTAATATAGTCATCAAGTCTTGCCATATCCCCAAGTCTTGCCACCATTAGATGATTCTGACATACATACTCTACCAATGCCATCAAAGGATCGTAGTAAAACACGTAATTTCCCATTTGCAGTCTGATAAGGTACTGGTTGAATCACACTCAGAGGTTCATTTTCAATGTAAATTGGACCATGCTTGTTCCATGACCTGCCTAAATATGGTGTTACCTATTGCACACAATAAGCAATAAATGTCAGCATGCTACCATTTCTAACCATCACTGAACCGAACCGCTCAACAAGGATGAGTTCAGTTAACACCTCTACCCAGGCGGCCCAGGAATTCCAACTTTAAATAGATGATCCACGAATTAAATTACCATTCTCAAGCATAATAGGCTGAGAAATAGTAAGGAAAATCAATAGTAAAGTATAAATTTAATATATGAATTTTGAACCGTCATTGAAAAAATTCAGTGAAACAGGGAATTAAATTAAGAAGAAAAAAGCTAAAAAATGTTTTTGGCTGAAGGATGAAGAATCCAATTAAGTAGAAGTAGAAGCTTGATTTTGGTGTTGCAAAGTAATCAATCAAAGGGAAATGCTTATCTGTGCAGCGAGCGCAGGTGTGACTCACACTCCTCCACACTCTTCGCTCAGCTTCTGCTCTTCCAACGCCAAATCCCACCGAATTTTCTCCAATTCAGTCAGCCTCCCTATCACGCACAATGACAACCCTACCTCCGATTCTGATGACGCCCTCCACCTCATCGTGCCTTCTGCCACCGCTGTTGCCTCTGCCATTCGCAAGGCCTCCACCTCCCCCGTCCAGTTCACCCAAACCCTCCAGACCAATCGCCAAACTGAACTCGTGCTTCCCAGCACTGACTTCCATCGACTCTGTCTCCACCAGCTTCACCTCTTTTGTAGGATCGTTCGCGAAGCCCTACTCTCGGTTTGCGTCTCAGCGGCAATGTCTCTACCACGACGAGGGTGCGAGGCTCTCAGTTTCGATTGAGGATTTTTGGGATTGTTCATCTGAGCTTCTCTACAGGTTAGGGATCTAATATTAGGTGGTCCCTTGTTGTGTTTGAATGATGCAAGGACTAATTGTAAAGTGTGGTTGAAGAGGGTCTAGTCGTTATGGTGAAAATGGTGACCGTCGGCGGTGGCGACGATGGTAGACCCTAATCTGAAGATAAGTAAAACCCTTTGCCATGTCATAATGTCTTAAATTAAATAAAAATTCCACGTAATCAAATACTTTGACATCAGCGTGAAACACGTCATCCGCTATTAACGTCGTTTGTGAAGATTTAACGGACAGGGCTTAATTGGCTCAATTTTTCAAATATTTGGACCCAATTAAGATATTTTGCAAATATATAGACCCAATTGAGACAGTTGAAAATATGAGATCCCACTTGAGATTCCCATACAAATACGAGGATCATCCGAGGGTTTAAACCTATTTTTTATTATCATGGTTTCTATGATGTCCTTGACGTCAACCTTTGTTAGCTTTTAATTTTAATTAACATTATTGTTTTAAAAGTTTTAAATTATATGAGAATTTTTATTAGATCTTCGACTGTGATTCTTTATTTATTTATATGTGTAATATTTTAAATAAATCACCATATGCATGTATTTAATGTCTCATACTCTCAACTTATACATGTATTTTGGATGATTGACGAGGAAACCATTCATAATTATTTTATCATTGTGTGCATGACAACCACATTAGGAATGCATATCATGATTATGGCAATGACGAATCTCGTCATAAAATAATAAATAGATTTGTTGTCTTATTATTTTATACTCTTTTTAAGTAATTGGTGTTGCTTCATGAGGTTTCCTTGTTGTCAAACAAGTTTTATCGAACAAGAACGTCAGAAAATAATTGATGGAGCTTGTATGTAGTGAAGAGAAACTCCTTTAAGTGTTGTAGAAAACACTTGACAAAGGATTGCATTGCTACTAAAGTATTAGTTGATGTAGCATTTGGATCGATGGAACCATGATGTTTTCTGTGGTTGAATTTTTCATCCCAATGATAAAGGTATTCTCTTATTACCAATATTTAATCTTCTGGGGCATAACGAAGCTATGTTCAATTTGATCAAGCATGGATTTTATGTTTAAGCAAATTATTCTTATCAACTAAGCATTTTGAGTTAAATGAAAATTAAAGTTGTTTTCACCTTATTTAATTTTCAGTATGAGGAGTGTGAGAACCCAAATATATGTAGGTATAAAAAAAGTTGATATTCTATTCTTATTTTATTTATTTAAGTTAAAAAATTTGGAAATATATTCTTGACAGAAATAGATAGTGGGGAGACAAAATCTGTTGGGAATCCAAGTAAGTCCAAATCCTACATTTGATAGAATTGAGAAAGTATAACACTATATAAAGGTGAAAAACCCATTAACACATTGCCTTAAGGTTTTGGGTAGAGAGTGATGTCAATCCCTTATATGGTTGGACTTAGATCTCATTGGTATTGTGTCTCCTAGGTGAACCTCCTCCTTGATAGACCCAATAGTGGTATTAGAGCCGATGGACTAACTCTTGAGGGGGGGTCGTATCAGAGTCGTAGGTATGTTAATACCCGCTTATAAACGGGTTGGGTGCGAGTATTACACTATCCGCTAGCCGCAAAAAATTAAATTTTAATTTATATTATATTTTATATTTTTTTTGTAATTTTAATTAAATTTTATTTTAATAATTTATAAAAAAAAAATTTTAATATTTGCGAGTATCCACGGGTATTTGCGGATTTTAAAATATTCGCGAGTATTTTTTAAGCAGGTATCTGTGTGAGTAACGAGTCAGATAGTCGGTGGATTGTTTTTTGTCGGGTCGGATTGTGAGTAGGCACTATCCGTTCCCGAGTTGCCATCCCTACTCACAAGTGAACATCCTCCTTGATAGACCCAACAAAATCATCATACCCAAATTGTTCATCAAGAATTTCCCTTTTCTTCTTCTCTACTTATTCTTGAATCTAATAGTCTTTATCATCATATTTAAAGATTGAAGTAAGAGAAGCAGTCCTTGCAACAAGTTTTACAATACGCTTATGCCTGCTTATCTTTAGGTGAGTGTAATTTATCCATTTTCTAAGAACCATTCAAACCTTCAACGCATGCAAACTTTTCGGGGTGCATGTAGTTCTTTTGTTTTCTCAACGCATCCTTCTCCCATGGTGGTCATGGTATCACAAGCTGATCATCAATAGAAATTTTGTTGTGTGTATAGATCAAACTTAAGTAGTGTGGTGGTGTTGGTGCTCAAAAAGAATGTTGGTATATGTTCCTTCTTACAAGTAAGGAGAGCTAATCATTTATAAACTTTTCTTAATTTTTTTGAATTTAAATGAATTCAAAAAGTTATGAAACTATTGAATATTTGATGTTGAAATTAAATTTGGGAAGTTTTGTGTCGTGAAGTGGTTTTATGCCAGCTACTGCATGATTATCCTCTTTATTAACACTACTTTGTATAGGATTGACATGATCTTGACTTGACATTTGTAATACCTCCTAACAAACTAAGCACAGTCTTCATTTGTGGCCAATCATCTAGGCCTCCATATCGTTCACAAAGATTCTGCTGTACTACCTCTTATCAAATCAAACTTCCTTCCCTCGGGCAACTATCTTTTTGAGTGCTACACTATCTATGGGTGTAGTATTCATCAGGTATTGCCTTATTGCACTTATGTTTGAGTACCATCGAAAACCTTCCTATGTCGTAAGATCCATAAAAGAGAGAGAGTGTGAGTCTTTCTTTCTTTTGCAGTATCAAGGCAATGGCTGCAAATCAGCGTCTGACGACATATCCATCAATGAAGTGAGTGGTTTGAGCAATGGGACAACAATTGTGGAACCTTGGGGCATTTTGATGTAATTATGTGAATTTGCTATAACTTTGTGAGTAAATTTGGAAAGAGATGATGATGATGATGAAAACTAATGACCCTTGTGTAAATGTTGTCTGTGATGTTTTTAATAATTGAGTTAAGTCGTGAAATTTTAATTCATAGAAGGTTATGGAATAGGTATGATTTGTGTGCATGAACATTTTGGATAGATTGAGTGACATATATGTTAATTGATAGTTTAACCTTAATATATTGAAATTTAAGAAAAATTGGTTGTGTGGATATTGTCGGGAGCATTGCCCATATCGTTAGACGTTGTTGCTAGATTTTGGGGAAGACCAGCCTTTGACTTGTTAAAATTGGGTGGTGGTCTTAACTTTAAAATTTAAAATTTAAAAATTGACCATCTTAAATACTAGTTTGGAGTAATAATGTATGACTGAGTTCAAGTAGCTATTTTCATGTTAAAATACTACTGCTTATGATATAAAAATGTATTGAAGAGGATTTTGGAGGGTGAGTATATCCTAACTCAATTATTGTCTAACTCATAGATACTTTAAACCTTTATACCTGTTATTTTGTAATCATATTAACTACTATGTTAGATCATATGTTTATATTGATCAGACATATAACATATTTATTATATATCCTATAGATAATGAAATTTTTAGAATGTTACAAGGAGAACCATTATAAGAAAATTGTGTAATTGATTAACATAATTAGTTGGTAATAGTGAAAAATTTTCAATAATTCAAGTTTACCAAAAAATTGTTGTTGTCGTAAAGTTGTTGGTAAAATGTTCCTTGATAAATTTTACCAACAAATCACGCAATTCATCAGTAATTACCAATAGATTCTAATCATAAGTAAAAATTGTGATTATGTTTTTCTTTTCCCTCTTCTTCTTCTTTTATCTTTTTCTCTTCTTACTTCTCCCCTCCTCTTCTTGTCGCATTCACTGCTACCACTATTGTATCTGACTTATCATTCTTCTTGTCCTCCTCATTTTTCTCCTCCTCTTCTTTTTTCTCTTTTTCCTTCTCCTCCAACTCTAACTTCAGTTGCCACCAGTGTTGGCCCCAACTTCTCCTCCTCATCTTCCCCCTTTTTCTTTTCTTCTTCTTCTCACTCATATCCCCTTAGTATATAAAAAATAATAATATCAGACTTGACGAGAAATTTATTGACAGACTTATCCACAAAAATATTTATTAGAAATAAGAGTTACAAGTTACTAACGAAAATGACTATCAAACAAATTACTGACAAAAATCTATTAATAATACAAATTATAAATTATTAAGGGATTTTTTCAATATATTTTATTAACATATTCGTCACTAACAAAAATATTTATTAGTAATTTAAATTTAAAATCCATCAATGAAAATATGTCAATAATAACAAAAATCCTTGAGTAAATTTGTGTTGGTTGTTAACCTTGAACACTAGTACAAGGACTAGTTTCATCTTGTGAGAATTGAGCATTATGCTTAGAGTGGACATGACGATGATTGAATAGTAAATTTTCCTTCTATGGTTCTTTATCAACCGATGTTAGGATCTTGCCTTGTAGGGTTTTAAGTTTAATATCAATGTCTTGTTAAAAAATTTAAATGTCTCATTATGTTGTAAGGATTCATTGACATGTTTCTTGTTACTTCTTTATGAGTTTTTTAGACTATTGATGATTGATAAGTCAATCATTTTATAAATTATTACTCATAATATTAATAGCATATTGAGATAGGATAAAAATATTTTTACAAAACACATTAACATATTAAATACAATAACTGATCTATTTAAATTACTACAAACTCAAACATGATGGGTTATATAAATATTTCCATCACTTAAAGGTTACTAAAAAATCTTCCATCCTTAATACCAATTCAAGCAATTTTGGTTGCTCAAACTATTTTTACTTAAACTTTGAGTTTTGAGAAGTTTATAATATATATATATATATATATATATATATATATATATATATATATATATATATATATATATATATATATATAATATAGTCAAATATAACTCAAATATCTTATAAAATAAATTATTATTAACAAACCGATTAATAATCACTTAAAGATATAACTTAATAACCATTTCTTATCTTATCTCTAATATCTGGTTACAATGTCAACAAGATAAGAAAATCTATATAAAATTGTCTCAGTAACAGTAATAGAAAGATTTACTTTAAGTAACTTTAATACTCATATTTAGTTTCCTATTGATTAGTCTCTTATTCACTTACTTAGAGAAAACATCATTCATAAGTGAATTTTCATCTATTCATTTACCATCAATGTTCACAACTCATTCCATTACAAATTAATATATCTCATTAAGAGTTCAACTTAAAATCATTCTATCTTTAGTAATGACAATTAAATTTTTCTATTACTGAACTTGTTTAAAAAGTAGCTTTTCATTTCTACTTTATTTTAAATGTGAGAATTCTTTAAAATGTTTACTAAATTAAGTATCTTTTATAAATTTAATAATCATATTTGTTTCAAATGTGGAGTTAGTGATCATCATCAAAACACTCATTCACAGTTTTCTCCAAGCCTTCTAACATCGTTTTTAGTTTCGGTTACCAAGTTCTTCTAAGTTCTTAATGCTTCATCTCCAAGCCATGTAGGGGTGTACCAGGTACTCTGATGCTCAAGTAGAACAGTAACTTCTTAAATTCGCTATAAATACAATCACCTACCTTCTTATCTTATACTTGTATTTATAGGTTTCGAGATGAGTTTATAATTATTATAGGCTTAATTATATGGCCAATACCTGATAAGTATACTTTATCTGTAAACTTGATTATTAGTAATACTTTAAGATATTTGAAAATTTATGATCGTTTGATCATCTTTGAAATTTGACCGATCCGAATCCTAATACGCTATTTATTTTATATTACTCGATCAATAACTAACTAGATATTCGTAAAATGTAAAATGTAATATTTGACTATGTTTAACATATATTATGTATTTAAAAAGTATTATAGACCTAAAATGGGAGAAATAAAGTTAAAACCTATGAGCAACTCTAGGACCACCAGGGCTTAACTCAAATTTGTCCTTGCACAACCATTGTTATTAATGTATGAACTGCTGCAAGAACAAAAGGGCACCGCCTTTACACCACCTCCAATCAAAATATCATCAATTGGGCCTACTCTTAGACAAAGAAAACAGAACAATTCCACGCCTTATATGTCCACATCCATTCTAACAATTAACATCTTTCATGTTTTCTATGCATATATTTTCTTAAAATAATTAACAGATTATTATTTTACACTGTGCTTGTTTGGATCTACCAATGTATTATTGAAGCAGATAAAATTACAATGGGTCTTTTACCCATACATACATACATACATACATATATATATATATATATATATATATATATATATATATATATATATATATATATATATATATATATATATATATATATAACAAACATATTTAATTTAATTATTTTAAAAAACAACTTTAATAAAATAAATTCAAGAATATTTAATAAATAATTAAATTAGATATTTAATTTTGAACTAAATATGTTTTTATTCTTTAATTTTATGTGAAAATTGGAATTAGTCTCTTTTCAAAATTTTGGATTAATTTAGTTTTTCATTTTTAGAATTAAGTGAATTTAGTCTTTTTTTTTAACTAAATTTTATTAATTTTATTTAAGGTTTCAAATCTGTTTAATAATTAACATTGAAAAATAAATATGTCAAAAAATATAAATAACTGAAATACTATTATAAAATACATTTAAAATGTGAGATATTATGTGTAAATTGTGTAATTAGACACATAATTATTGTTGGAATGTAGGAAACGATTTTGGTTACTGAGATGAGCACGTCTCTGTTGACTAAAAAGTGTTTGTGAGAACGTGCGTTCCGTAAACTCAGCACAGACAAGTTACGCTGTTCTGAACCTCAGCTTAACGTGTCTGCTTATGGAAAGTTTGACACTAACACACATTATTTATTTGGCTAAAATGATAGACACTGTTTGGCATAAACATAAATAATTAAAGACAGTTGCACCTGTTAGCCATGAAGAAACTGGAGAATTATTGATTACTTGTCAAAGTTTCAAATAAATGTAGGAGGTGTCCATCACTGTCTACCCAATGACCTATATAACCATCATTTTACTTTCGGTTATTAGGTACATATAACCATCATTCAATGCTCTATTTATTACGGCTTGAATTCAGCTTATGATAAACCATTTTTTCTACCCATTATTTAATTCCAACTCTTTTCATAAGAAAACCGAGAAAAAGTACTATGCTGCGTATTTATAAACAAACACATTTTATAGTCTTAAAGAAACTAGTCAAAAAAGACAACAAAAACAATAGAAGTGATTGCTTAAATATATTCATTTATTTATGGGCCGATAGCACTCGATAATATGCTAGAGCTTGATATTATTGGGCACGTTACGAACCTGAAGTCTTATGGTAGTGCTTCCTTCACCCTCATATTTGCTCCTAACATACCCATAGACAATCAAAAGACGCTTTTGTCCTTACTTAAAAAATAAACAAAACCTAACGTTATCTTCTCCTCCTTCCCCTCCCAGCAGCCACATTCTTCTTTCTCTTTCGTAGCACCCCTTTCGCCCCCAATTAGTTAAAGGATAAAAAAGACTTTTCACCAAACTAGGGAGTACATCAGAGTAAATATTACCTGCAGGAGGCACCGGCCTGAATCCTAAAGAAAAAAATCCAAAATCATTTATGGGTCAACGAGATAGACCCACACTTTCTTTCTGGTATACGCATTATCTTCCACTTTCTACTTCGGCCTCGCTCCATATTATTATGATGGACAATGTTTAATCATAGTTAATGTTTTTATTATAATTCACTTAATAAAGGGAATTATTTAAGAAATAATTGCTAAAACACTAGAAAAATATATCTATATTTTAGATTTTTCTTATTCAAGTGCCGACTAATACATACTGGCCTTTGTTCTGGAAATAAAGTTGCTAACAATTTTGGGAAAAATGCCACGCCATAATTTTATAAGGTAAAAAAATAGAAATGTAGGTAGAGCGCAAGTGAAAAAGTGCTTTGTTTTGGATATTTTGTTTAGGGAAAAATCTTTTAGGAAAACGAATACACGGTTCATTTACAGCTGATAATTTTTTAAAAAAATAAAATGGAATAACGGAATTTGATAAAACTATATATGAAACGATTTCAGAACACAGTCGACAAAATTTGCCCATCAAATCACGAACTATAAATAGCTTATTACTTCTTAACATTTATGCAAAAATTTGACTAGCTAAATCAGGCAACAAATCAGAAATTACTGCTAAAGCATTTAAAACTCGTTTAGGTACACTAAGAGGACCAACTTCACCCACAACGACATCCTGATGTAAAAACCCAAATTAAGATCGTAACAAAATAGATCCATTACTAAATCTATGTAGATACATACATATCCAAAATAGCATTCAATTGGGTTTAAAACTTATTCTTACTTCAAAACTATATCTAAAAGCTGATTCAAACCTTAACCAGGCAGCTGCTGCCAGTTATATATAATCATAGGATATGTGCATCAACGGGCCATTCCACATGTTGTATAAATAAAAAACGGGTACCTTAAAATTAGCACCCCGCTTAAATTATCCGATGTTGCAAAGCACTGGAAACACACGTCAATAACACAAAATACTAACCAAAAAATACTCATCCAACAAAACTGTAGAACAATGAAAAATTCTGTCCAACCTATCACGACAATATATTAAGTGCGATCAGAAATTCACTGAATTTAAGTAAAAACACTTAAAACACACGGTATGATTTCCCCATGGTACTCTTCAGGTACAAGCACCTAACCTGAAATCAAGAACAGATAATATTCAGACGATTGAAAGGTGAGACCAAGTATGCTAGAAAGTAAGATGAAAGTCAACAATGAATCAGTTTTACTCCATTTAAGAGTGCACTACTTACATTCTGCCAGTTCTTTTTCAACAATGACACGAGGAAGTTGACGCTCAGTTGTACATTTTGGAAGATTTGTTTTTCCTCCATGCTAACATTCCCCACGGCTACTCCCATGCAGAGCACCTTCTTAAGCTGGAATTTGACCATAGCCTTAGTCTCATTAACCTTTGACTCGAGAGATTCTTGGTGAGTCACAAGTGTGGGGAACTTCCCTGCAAAGCCGGGCAAAAAATCGTAATCAGCTAAAGCAAGTAAATGAAAATATAACAATAAGCTAAAAAGCAAACCAACATAGAGCAAAGCACAATGTGACCAGAGATTAACAA
This sequence comes from Vigna angularis, assembly GCF_016808095.1. Lineage (NCBI taxonomy): Eukaryota > Viridiplantae > Streptophyta > Magnoliopsida > Fabales > Fabaceae > Vigna > Vigna angularis. The sequence continues at coordinate 5,992,335 of NC_068980.1, read as the reverse complement.
ATAAGAAGCAATTTCTAAAATAAAATGGTTAATAACATAAGCAAATCAACAAGGGCTCTAACAAAAGAACAAAACTTGCCTGCCTTGTTGAGACCAGGTCCCAAGAGACGAGGAATCTGCTTGATAACGGCTTCAGAGGCCAAAAACGCATGATACTTTTTAGCTAGCTTTTTTACTAATTTCTTGTTTTTGTTGAGCTTCTTCAAGGCTTCAACATCCATATAGTCCAACCCTATCTTCTCTGCCTGAATATTACAATAATAGACATTAACAAAACAGACCACGCGGCAGAAAAATTGAATTACAACTATTGCAAAAAGCACCATAAGAGCAAACATAACAAAATTTCCTCTTCAATTTCGGTGACTAAGTTGCAAAATAGGTATCGTTTAAAGGTAATTCAAGAAGAGCGGTCAATACACAGAATAATTCTAAAAACTAGCGCCCAAATAATAGAAAGGAAACAACGGTTTGTAAAGCAATAAAATAAGCAGCACAATCAATGTTTAAATAAACATACAGCAAAGGTACAACTAATGTAAAATATGTAATTTTACAATGAAGACAGGATTGAGTCTCCGAACTTGCTACAGTATAAAGTATTGCATCTAATTGAAAATCTCACAAAAAGTGTTTCTAGATTACAACAACTAGTTACCTCCTCAACGTGTTGGGCATCTCCAAGCATGCAAATCTTCATCTTGGGGCGAGGAATATGAGGCAATTTAACAGAGCCACTGAAACGCTTGTCCTTCTGGGGATCATAGTTTTTCAGTCCAATTTGGAGTTCAATTGTCTCCACAAAATTCCGGTTCTTCTCTTTGGAATCACCCATGATTCCAGTGATAGCTTCCCTTAGAGCATCACTCTGAAGCTTACTGCACAGCCAACATCCAAAACAAATTAGAGACCACAATGCACAGGTTATTCAAACGCCCGAAATTCACCAAACGATACCAATTACCAGTATCACCGCACACAGTACGCATAAGTTATCGATTAAAAACGACCAGGGACATTACATTACAAATAAAACGGGTGAACGACCAAAGAATTATGAACATTGACAATTAGAAGACATGAGAATGAATACCTCATTATGAAACTTGGTCTTTTTTCCAACTCAACGGCTAGGCTGCTACAGATGTCAGAGCTGCGAAAAAATTGCAGAGATGAAGAAAGTGAGAATTGGAATCAGTGAAGAAAGCAGAAGAAAATGTAATAGTCTTCTGAATAGAGAAAGTACCGGAGGCGAAACCCTAGCTAGGGTTTGGAGCGTTCAGAGAAATAAGTATATAGCAGCAGCCATTGACGGATATGGATTGGGCTGGGCCTAATCTATAAAACATTGAAATGGGCTTTGCATTTCCACTATTGTATTTTGGGGGTTTCTTTCTCCACCTAATTGTTTTCATACTGCACCCCCACTTTTGATGCAGTTTCCATTTTACCCTTAGAAAATATATATTAAATAAATAAATAATTATTATATGTGTGATATGGGGTGTATGAAATTCGGGACACACTAGATTCTGAAATACAGGACTCCATCAGATTACGAAATTGGGTAATAAATACAAAGAATTGATATAATCAAATTTCAAAAAAATTTGATAAAAAAAATTAATACTTAATCAAAATTTTTAAATTAAGTAAAAATAAAATTATACTTAATCATATTTTAAAATTTGGTGAAAAAAAAAGTAAACACTTAACCAGATTTCAAATGAAAAAAATTCATATATAACCATATTTTGAAATTATGTAAACAAAAAAATTAAAAATTAACCAGATTTTGACATCTAGTAAGAAAATGACATTTAATCAGATTTCAGAATAAAAAAATCAATACTTAATCCAATTTTGAAATTCGATAAATCACTTAGATTTAAAAATCCAGTGAAAAAAATATTCACTCTTAACCAAATTTCAATGGTAAACAAAAAAATTAATCTGATTTGGAAGTACAAAAAAATATTGATGTTAATACGCATAATTCTAACTCTGTATACATAATTTGGATACGCGTAAACAAAAAAATTGACACTAATACATAAAGGAACATTAATTATATTTCATAATTTGATATACATAAAGAAACCTTAACTCAATTCGAAATTCCATTGGTACAAAATTTTCATTTATTTTTAGACACTTGTGCAATAGAGGTTGTCAATGGTGGAGGTTAACGCGGTTTACAAAAAACCAAGTCATTCTCGTTACACCTGGTCCAACCACAGATGTTTTAGTAAAAAAAAATAAAAATTTGACATAAATATTTTGACAATATTTTAGCATAACACGTGTATTTTTTAACTAATTCATTATTTTTTTGTTATTGTGTGACGAACTCTAAACTCAATAAAAAAAATGGCATGTGTGGCATATCAAAATATTATTAAAAAATTTATGTTACGTATGATTGTCCTTAATGAAGCAAGAAGATATTTCATGGATACAAGGACCTTTATGGATGCACTCATCCTAATTGACAACAAATCTGCCATAGCTATATTGTAATACAAAGGGCATTCCAAATATTCTCTTTTGCTTCCTTTTCTTCCTGCTGCCAATGACATGCGTTTTTCTTTGAGTTACAAAGAGAAACTAATTAAGAAGCCTAAACTCTGCTGAGTACCCTGCTATAGGTTCTTCTCCAAGTTGATCTGTTAAATATAGTGAAAATTATATATGAGATTAATCTCCCTTGTGTTAAACACACATAGGGTTCTCTATTTATAATAGAAAAAAATATGGGATAAGCCCAAAATACAAATAATAAATAATAACAAACTAACTGAAAGATAAAAGATATAATATTTCTAACACTCCCCCTCAAGCTGGAGCATACAAATTGTACGAACCAAGCTTGAAATAACTAAACTAGGTTTTAAACTAGATGATTTTTCTTCAAGAGTGAGACAATAAACACTTCAACTTCAACTTCAAAAGTGTGAACCAAGCTTGTGAAACTTCAACTTCAAAAGTGTACGAAGGAGAGCAGCAGAGAAGGAAGCAATAAACACTTTAACTTCAAAAGTGGATGAAGGAGAGCAGCGGAGAAGGAGGCAATAAACACTTCAACTTCAGAAGTGGATGAAGGAGAGCAGCGGAGAATGAGGCAATAAATACTTCAACTTCAGAAGTGGATGAAGGAGAGCAGCGGAGAAGGATGCAATAAACGCAGCAGATCTGTGCGGCAAATACAATAAGAAAGGAAGAACAAGGCAAGAACAACAATACAGAGGCGAAACCCTCTACGGCAAATTACGCAGAAAGAAGAAGGAGGTCCGAAGATGTGGAAGCATGCGGCAAGAAGAAGACAGACGTCGATGGCAGCAATGGCTGCTCCGGAAGGTCTAAACAGAGAGAGGGAGGTCCGATGATTCAGAGGAGGCAGTGGTTCCCAGGAGACTTGTCTCTGATTCTGGGTGCTGAGATTTAAGAAGAAGAGAAAATGAATCTTATGAAATTTTTAGGGGCTGCCGGCAGCCATGACGGCCGGCCGCCGGCAGACAGCAAAGACCACCAGAAGATATCAGAAAACCTGCTCTGATACCATGTTAAATATAGTGAAAATTATATATGGGATTAATCTCCCTTGTGTTAAACACACATAGGGTTCTCTATTTATAATAGAAAAAAATATGGGATAAGCCCAAAATACAAATAATAAATAATAACAAACTAACTGAAAGATAAAAGATATAATATTTCTAACATGATCAAAACATGTTTTACACCATCTGTTGAACCATTAACGGATAATCTTAGTACTTTAACGACCACAAGAAGAGTGATTCTTCCTGCACCTCACTGCTTTCATCCTTCACCTCCAATTTTACTTTTTTATCTTTTATTTAATAAAAAGTCAAAACTTAATTAATGAATTAATGTTTCTTAACCACTAACCATTTTCGTAACTGCCAACAACTAAAATTTCTTTTGGGTATAAACCTTAAGGTGCAGCCGTCTTCTTCGTTTTCACTGTAACATAGCAAGCATTGTTTGTTATTTTTTCACTCTTTTAGTGTACTGAGTTGGTAGTTATCATTCCTTCCCTGGTAGTGCTGGGTGTGCTGGGAGATCTGGTGGTGGTGCTGCTGTGACATTGTTCGGCGAGAAGAAGAAGAGAGGTACGTTTCGCGGAATCTCCTAACCACACTTCGAGCTGCGGAAACTAGTTGCCGCACTTCAAAGTGCGTTTCATATTTTTTAGCCACACTTTGAAGTGCGTTTGTTATATCTTTTTTCTCCATGCTTTTTTTTTCTTTTTTTCTTTTTTTCTTTTTTTCTTTATTTAATTCAATAAACAATAAACAATTTAATAATTATTTCAATTTCATAAAAAATAAAAAAAAACTTAAATAAAATTAAATACATAATAAATAATATATTACGAAAATAATAATATGTTCAAAAATAAAAAATTCAACAAAATTTAAATAAAATAATTCAAAATATATTAAAAGAAAACATTTTATTTAAACACTAACATAAAAAATTAAATTTATTATACTAAGCTAATAAAAATAAAACCTAATAAAATAAATATACTAACCTAATAATAAGAATTAAAAAACCTTTCAAAAACCTAACGCAATTTGAAATCCGGCAACAACTAACGCACTTCGATGTGCGGTTAGTCTGACCGCTTTTCGCAGATCGAAATACGGTTTCTCTTCACCGCACTTCCAACTGCGGAAGTCTGTGACGAACGGACAGCATGCGGTGACGAACACGAACTGAATACCCCAACCAAGCACATGCATGTATGACAGGAAACAAAATAGATGCACAAAGGGTACTAACCTGGACGGACGAACGTTGGCACAAGAGGGAGGGCGGTGGTAAAGGATACGGGGTAGAGAAGAATGGCAGAGGAGAAGAGAGACAAAAAGAGGGAGGAGTGATTTTGAAAGGGAGTGTAGAGTTTGAGTTTGAGTTTGAGATGCAACAGAGCTTCAGTCAACTTTTTAAAAATCCAAAATATTCTCGTTGACTGTGACAAGAGTATATTTGAAATTAAAATGTATTTTGGAGGTGACTCCCACAAGAATTAGCAAGGTTCCCTTTGTTGTTGGAAGACACCAACCTCCTCTTAGTTGTTGGAATTGGGATCGGACCCGGTGACATTTATTGCGTTTTAAAATTCAATAACCCCAAATGCACCTCTCCATCGGGAAAGAAAAATCCTCAACTGCTCTACACAATTCGACACCCAATGAAAATCCTCCCTGTTTATTGCACAATAATATTTCTATTTTAAAATTAAAAACAACTCAATCTTATATTTTTCAGAAAAATCAACATCATTTCCTCTTTACTCAATCTTATAATAAAGATTAGTAATTAAAATCTATTATCTGACATTTTCATGAAATATATTTATAAATATTATAATAAGTTTATTATTAAATCTGATTCATTAATCACTGATTATTATTTTGGTTATTATCAATTAATGATTATATTATCATTAACTGTCCATTCATGATTATTATTGTTCAGAATAATTTCTAGACTGATCAGTCATTTTCTCACAGAATGGTCATCTTCACAGAATGGCCAGCCGCTTGATCCTTTGGATGACCGGGTGATCCTAGAGTACATCTATATATTTAAATATTAAAAATATATTTTAAAATTAAATGATAATATAGTCTTATACTTGTTTAAAAGAAAATATTAATTCTTTGGTTTCAATTTTACGTACTTTTTTTATTTGAAAAATATAAGATTGTATTATATATATATATATATATATATATATATATATATATATATATATATATATATATATATATATATATATATAATGTTACTGCAAGTCAAAACCAAAGCACTGATGCATTTGAGCACCCATAAACATACACCTGGAAATGAGATGACTGAGATGAAGGAAAAGGAGAAATACAAATAAATAATAAAAAGAAAACGAAAGTATGTTTATATTTTATTTTTTAAAATAAATTTATGCCCTAAATGTTGAGACTGATAACAAAAAGTAGGGCAAAGCAGGTTGACGTGGTGTGGGTTTAAGGGGTTTTAAGTTTATTGGGGACACCATTATGTATCGGATCTGGACCTGCAGGAACCGCCTTCAACTCCCTACTCAGTGGCTTTTCACCATACTTGATGTTTGATGATCCTTGCAAAACTTTTAGAGCAGTTTTCTTATTCTTCAAAAAAGACAGCGCCTGCGTACGCAAATAAAGTTACAGAAATAAAGAACAACATATTCGCACTCCAGAAGATATATGTTCCAAAAACATCATTCTCATATGTTATGGTCGTATAAAATTAAGTGGCAAAAAGATAAAAACCCTTTGAAATGTGAACCACTTTTATATATGTTAAGTGTGACAGACCTTCCTGTTTGGAATGTCCCTGAGACCAGCTGCATTGATACCAAAGCATTCGTATTCAGAACCACAACCTGCAATAGATTCAAACATGAATAAAACAGTCATTACTCCATGCATTTGTGTTGTCCCTAGCCTAAAACAAAAGTACAAGAAAACTAGAACATTGACAAACCAGAAGGATCCCTCGTAAGAACAAAGCCCAGAAGCATAAGTAAAACGACAGTGGTAAAAATCAACTTTGATGCCATTGAAGAGAAAAAAAGTCTAAAAGAATGAAGGAAGAAGTGCAACTTTTGCCGGGAGAGGAAGGTGTGTTGCGAGGAGGTGAAGATGAGAATGGTGTGGAATTATTTATAGTGGTATGATTCAAAGATTAGAATGATGGTTCATGTAGCCATTTTAAAAAGAAATGAATAGATAAAGTAACTCTAAAATTTAATAATTAGGACATTCCATATATACCACTGATATCACTGTCAGTAAATGAAAAAATAAGATGATGATACGTTAATAACTAAAAGTTTTTAATAATAACTGCATGTCAAAATTTTATTGATTCATTTTAAATATTTTCTTAAAAAATATTTTAAATGCACCAATGAAAAGCTGCCACTTAGACAATTATCAAAATGTTGTAATGGAAAGTTGTTAAAAAAAAGTTTTCCAAAAAACTATAATTGTATTTCAAAATTAAGCAATAATATTTCTATTTTAAAATTAAAAACAACACAATCTTATGTTTTTTCTGAAAACTCAACACCTTTCCTTCTTTATGTCATTAATATTTATCTATATATTTATTTACACTGTCAATACATGTATAAATTTTGTTCGTTTTGTTTTGAAATATGACTCTCTTCTTCATCATACCACCACTAGGGATGAGTCGTCCACATGCACGGTGAGATGGAGATGTGAAGGAAGAAAAGAAAAGAACTTGGAGAGAGAAAATGTAACCACTATGGTGATCCTTGTTGCATGCATGAAGCTGGTTGAATATGCACGCATGGTATTTTTCTTCTTAAAACGGATTTCAAAATTGGAAAAACAAATATCATTCGATTACTATATTTGAATGCATGTTTTTCTTTTTAACTCAACCACCCGCTCTTTAGGTTTATTAAGGAAAGAGGGAAGGAGGACGTTCACTCAAAAATACAAAAATAAAACATAAGCTTAATTACATAAGAAATTGACAACATTCTTAACCAAAAATTTTAAAACAATGACTTAATGAATCTTCATATTTATATGATGTTTTTTTTATTTCTACTCAATATGAAGATTTAGACTCACCCTTAAATTTTCAACACATCCCGCCCCAGACTTCTAGAAAACATACACCCAAAAATAATATATAATCAATTATTTAATATACACCTAAAAAAAGGGGTAGTCTTTATGCCTCGGTTCTGAACCGAGGTAGTATATGGGGGTCTTTTGCCTCGGTTGGTTTCGAACCGAGGTGGTGGATTTTTTTTTTCAGAAAATGCAGATGTTTGCCTTTCAAAATAATTTTTTTTCTTTTTTATCTGCGACAACAGAGGCGGCGACGAATGGTGGAGGTAGCGACGACGACCAGTGGTGGAGGCAACGACAATGACTAATGGTGGAGGTAGCGACGACACGACGGTAAGCTATTCGCGCGAGATGAGAAGCACCAATTGGCATGTGAGTCTGAGGTTGAGTTTGACTGGTGCAAGTTGAGGATGGTGGTGGTGAGAAGCTTGTGGAAGGGGAGAATGAAAGGGAAGAATGAAAGGAGAAAATGAAACGAGAGAGTGAAAGGGGAGAATGAAAGGTCTGAATTTTAAAAATCGAAGAAGTTATTACCTCGGTTAAGTAGATAACCGAGGCAATAAAACTCTACTACCTCGGTTCTAAAGACAACTGAGGCTTAAACCTTTCAGAAAAAATTCAAAATAAAATTATAAATGGAAAAATTTAAAGATATTTCTAACTATAGACATCGGTTCACGGTTAAACTGAGGCATAAAGACCTTATGACATCGGTTCAAATGGACCCGAGGCAGTAGAGGTTCACAAAATGAATTTGAAACGTTTAAATATAGAGGTTGTCAGTTTTTTGCAGGACATACTGTCTCAGTTCTACAGTAGACCTATTTTGAAAAAGTTGACAGATGAAAAGTTTGATTTATAGAGGAAAAGCAAGATTTTTTTGCCTCGGTTGATAAGAGAACCGAGACAGTATAGCCTTTAGGCATTGATTCCAATTGAACTATATATTTAGAATTTTTGTATCTTGTTCTCTGTTTATAAACTTGTTTTCTATGTACTGTTGATTAAAACTCTTTCGTAGTTATTATTAATCATGGAATTATTTTTTTATGAATGATTTAAGGTTTTTATCCTTGATTTTGAGAAATTTTTCATGTTAAAAATATTAGTGCTTTGTTTATAATATTTGTTTATAATATTGGTGATTTATTATTGTTGTTCTATAAGATAATTACTCATAGATTATTATTAAGTTAAAGAAAATTATATTTGTTGCATAAACATGCATATAAAGAAAAACTAAAATACAGATTTGGTAGTATTTGTGATAGTTAAGAGATTATAATGTGAAGAAAATCGTTGAACTATCGAGATGAAGAAAGAATATCATAATGAGATCCAAGCATATGTGAATCTCAAAAACATATAATTCTAGTCATAACATGGGAATATTAAGAACAAGTAGTAGCTAGTGAAAAGGAAACATCAGAAACTACTTCAGGTCCTTAATCTTGGTGACTTTGCTTTGCATGCATTAGCAATAAGGGCATCACGAGCAGACACAATCAAGCTATGAGGAGCAAGGAACGCATTAAACATAGTATAGTCGACCCAGTCGTTCAGCTTTTGCTCTTGGCCCCAATCTTCTGGTATATTAACTTTCTCCATCATCATCACCTCTTCCCGGAGTCTCTTCAGCTTCTCACGCCCCGTTTCTTCTACATCAACCCTATGCCCTTCCTCTTGCTCCTTCACCTTATCATCTTCAGTGCTGTTCTTGATCATCTCATTTGGTTCAAGGGAAGATGAAGTAGATCTTTGAAAAGTGTCGAGTGCAGGCATGTTGTGGGACAAATCGTTTCCTTCCATTGACAAAGAGTGGTTGCAGCTGTTGAGAAAGTAAGAGGGTTTATGAAATAAGTGAAAAGAGAGAGAAAGGAAGGGTATAGTGAGCAATGAATGGCATTGAGTGGGGGTTTTATAGTACACGTCACGTAGAGGTTTTTGTATGGCGTGTGATGGTTGTGTGTTAGTAGTTTCTGATTGTGTGGTTTTGTCATAATGTACGTAGCTAAGAAATGAAAGAAAGAATTGCAGATTTTTAGGCTTGGTGGAGAGTGGTTTATTGCAGAGAGTTATTGTGAGGTGGGCATGCATCGTGAAAAGTATGGAGATTGGGGTGCTTTAATTTGCGTTGTCGTAGTTTTTATTGGAATTGATTTGTTGAAAGAGAGATGTGGACATGGATGAGAAGATGCCAACCACCCAGATATTTTTGGGTTCTTTCACGGGGTTGGCATTAAGTCCTCCTCAAAATTAATATTAGACCATTTACCATGTACGTATCTTGCGTGGATTTCCAGTCTAACTTGTCTCCATTCTGCTGTTCTTTATGCTATGGAAGATGCACCACGTTTTTCAATCTCCATTTCCACATTTGTCACCTTTATATGACTTGGCCCATCCACCTCCAAACTTCTTCATTCTTCCTTTCATATTTGTCTTCTTCACAGCAAAATTATTTATATATCAATTACATCTATGAGAGATTGATAATAAATCAAAATTCTATTCTTGTCTAACTAAAACAAAAAAAAAACAATAACTAGAAATAAATTAATTTAGAATATATACAAGTGTAAATTTTATCTCATAAAGAAGTTTTATAAAGTCGAATTATACTTAAAATTTATTGGATCATTTAATATCTAGTCTCAAACATAAGGTGCATATACCTTGAGTGAGGGAGTAGACTAATTTTAAATATATATATATATATATATATATATATATATAAATAAATAAATAAATAAATGTAAATCTCATTTTAAAATTTGGTTTTATAAAATTAAATTAGACTTAAAATTTATTTTTTAATACAAAAATAATACTTTGACACATTTGTATTTTACATTCAAACGATATGGTGAGTTTCACTTTTTTTAATATTTATTAAGGATGAAAGGGTAATTTTAAAAAAAATAGCATGTCAATTGAATGTTTTCATCGTGTAGACGTGTAAATGTATCAGTGTCCTTCTTAATATTGTTTACAACTACTTTAAAAAGTTGTTATGTATAAGTTAGAGATCAACATGTGTGTTTTTGTGTTTGTCTTTTTAAATTGTATACATGGGTGAAAAATATATTAACGAGAATTAGACTTAATTAAACTTAGTTAATATGAATTAGTAGCATATATAAAACTTTTTTTAATAACTTTTATCCAAAAAAGAATTTATTAAAACAGATGAAACCTGATACCTAGATGTATACAATGAAAATACATACAAAAGAGACCGACAGATGGAAGGCAACCATAGAACAAACTAAACTCTATTGTTGTCTGTAGGTGAAAGAAATTAAGTTCATCCATGACTTTAAGACATTTTTAACACATAGTACTTTTGACATCCACAAAATACACCTATTTGTTTGATATTTATTATTTTATCTTTCATTTTTTTTTCTTTAGTAAATAATAAAGTTCGCTTCTTTTAATAGCTATTTTACATAATATTTACATAATAAAAAAAATAGCTTTTCTTCGTAGAAACTACTTTTACTGTTTCATTTTTGTCTGCCAGATTTCTCTTTTACAAAACAATGATGCATCACACTTTCATCTTGATAAAAAAAAAATACACCCACAGTGTCGGTCAACACACTTGTTTATATATTTAACAATAGTTAAACCAGACTTTGTTAAATGCAAATTATAATATAAAAAATATGTAGTTAAAAAAATGCTGACCATGTGTTTCAAGTGTTAAATACGCAAAAAAATGGAAATAATAAAGTATTGAACTGCATTTCTTTAATATAATTTTTTAGGTTAAAATGTCCTTTTTTTTATTGTTCAAAAGGTAATTTGTCATATAAACTAAAAAATACAAATGTCATTTATTCTAAAAATTTGATATCAATTTGGTTATTCGGTCACAAAAATAGAGGTATTAAATTAATGATAGACTCGAGACAAATTTACTTTTTGATAAAATATTTTTTATCAAGTTTTACTTATACCTCCTTAGCAAGTTGTTCATAGAATAAAAGATAAATAATTCATGAACTAGAACAATATCTAGCCGTCCATATTACAAAAGAAAAGTCTATACTATCAAATAGTAGATTAATCAATAGTATTATGATTGAAGTTTGAGTCACAGTTCTCCAACATGAATAATTGAGCAATATTAACGTGTCAATATTTTATATTGTATATATCCTCAATTAAATGTAATCGAGTTTCATGTGTATGGAATTCTTTTTTTCAATAATAGCATTCATTGCAAACAAATACTTCCAGGCAGTTTCTTCCACCTCATTAAATTTTTTTCTCCCACCTCATCAAAAACTTTCAGAAAATGCTTTCCATAAAAGAAAAGGATGTTTGACTTCCAAAAAAATCGAAATAGTTTATTGTGTTTTGAAAAATAAATTTCAGATATGATGGGGTGTAAGAAGAAAATAGTGGGTGGAAGAAGTAATTGACTTAATTATTTAAGCTCTTTTCTACACTTTTCACTGCCGACAGCTTCTTCCTGCATTTTTATAATTTCATTTGTATTATCATAAATTTTTGTATTTGTAATTCAAAATATATATTTTTTACTTAAAATTTTATATTTCAAAATATAAAATAAAAAATACATTTTTTATTATATAATTTAAAATAGAAGTATATTCTAAAATATATAATTCATATACAATTCATAATATAATTTTTATATTTTAAATTGTGTATTTTAAAATACAAAAATTTGTATTTTAAATAATATATTTCAAAATATAAAATGAAAAATACGTTCCAGATGATACAATCTAAAATATAAAATTTACATACCAATTCATAATACAATAATTTATGAGACAGGCTGAACTTATGGAGCTACATGAAGAAGTTATCTCCACTACATTCGCGTATTCTCTTCCATTTTTGCCCTCAGCTCACTAAATGGGCTTCAACGAAAACAAATAAATTGTAATAAAAAATATTACTATGGGAATTTTTGAGATACCAGGAGTAATTAAAAATTAATTTTGAATCTTGTGAATTACCATTCTAAAATTATTTTGAATAATTCAGAAGCGTTTAAATATATTTGGGAAAATGTAAGAATTTTAAAAGTTTATTTTTGTGTTATATTGTGTTAATCTTTTGGCAATTATACCAAATCGTTCCAAATAAGAGTGAGTTCAGAGTATCGTTATCGCAAGGGAATTAAATTACCTTATCTAATTGAAATTCTTTACCAAAATCAATTTATAAATGATAATGATTGAATTCATAATTACTGAAATAAATTGTAACAACAAGAACTTGAAACTTGAAATATTATGGCTGAAAATTCAAAAGAAACTTTCTTGGAATTGGATTTCATAAATAATATGAAAACAAAACTTTATTCATTATTTCATTCAAACATTCACATCAAGACAGACATAGTAGTCCTAATCTTTAGCAACTAGTTCTAAATTAATATATCAAACTGCTAATCCCTTAGTCAATTTAACATACAATCTGCATTAAGTCTGATGCTAAGAATAACCAAGTTTTTGAGTTTATTCCTAGATTCCAAACCACTTAGGTTCTATCTATGTCTATGTTCAAAGTTACTTTATAGTAATTAGAGATATTCAAATAACATTATATTTTCATACAATGATAGTAAATTCAAGAAAGAACATATGAACGAACATCGATGTATTGAACAGGAAAATTACATCACAATGAGTTCATTACATCCAATTCCAACGAAAGAAAAACCTAACTACTCTTAGTCATCTTGAAAGTACGCATTTGAAGCAATCCCTTGCCACAATTGTTGGAAGTCTCACATCGACTAGAGATAAGGCCAAATTATAATATATAAGTGATATGCAAACCTCACCTTACAAGCCGGTTTTGTAGGGTTGAGTTAGGCTTAAAAACCACTTTCTAATATGATATCAGAGTCATGGTTAGAGCCTATCCTAACATATTTCTTGTTTCTTGGGCATTTCTATTTCATCCGTTGTTGGGCCATTATCGGACCACTCATTAATAACAATGGTGTCTTGATGTATAAATTCTCGTATAATTTATTACACAACTTTCCTACTTCTAATTATAACTTTTTCTATGAGGAAAAATATTATTTCATCAATAAATACGAATTTGAGCTAATTAATAAGTCTGAAAAATAGAGAACATGTATTTTTTTCATCCTTATCACACTGCAACAACAGAGAGGTTTCTCGAAATATTAAGGCCGCTCAGTGTTAGACTTGATTGTTTCTTGTATGAACAATTCAGAATCTTAAATATGCATATGTGATTATTAGAGTAAAAATTTGATTTTTAATTCGAAAAGAAGTTGGTCTCGAGAATAATGCATGTTACAAACTTCTTGAATGATGTTGAATTTTGAATAAAGTAGAACAAAACCGAATGTTGCTGGAACTATCTCCTTCCTAATGATTGTTTACAAATTTGATCACTGGTCTTCTTGTTGCAACTTATTTCAATTGGCTAAAAATTACTTATATATGGTATTGTAGGGTAGGATTGAACGGAAGAACAGCTGATATTGAATTGCAGTAACAACTAGCAACACACTGTTCCTACTATTTTCCTTTTATGCTGATCAAATTTTGAAGAATCATAACTGTTTTTTCTATCTTCTCAGCTCCAACTGAATCTATTCAAGTCCAGTTGTTTACAAGTGGTTGCAGCTTCATTGTCTCCATGGTTGTTTAAGTCCAATCTTGCTGCTACAAAGTAAGAAGCTGGCATCCTATAATCTTGAGAAACTTTTTCATCCACTGGTTTCATTGTTTCTGTCTTGATTCTGTTCCGGTGCTGGAACTCACCTTCCGATTGGTTTTCTGTGATTAGCCTTTCAGGATACATGCTGCTTCTGTTTTCTGTTTCTCTTTCAAGTCCAATGGACATGGATAAGTTGCCAGGACCGGTTTCAGCGGCATAGTTTCTTCTTTCTTCATTCCTGCTCAATGGGGCAAGGAAGGTGTTCTTTTTTCCATCATCACACCACTTGAGTTCACAGTTCCTAAGGTTGTTGGGAGCTTCTGTGGCTTCCTTTTGTTCCATGAACATATGGCTGTTGAAGTGTCTAAAGCCATTTTGAATCTCTTGCTCCTTCTGTGATCTGTCACAGGATGTGAGGCAACTGTCCACTGAGCAATCGTTTGGCTGGTTGGTGTGTGTTTGCTGAGGGCAAAATCCTTGCAATTCCTTCAGCTCTGAGAATGCTGAGTTAAGGCACTGAGATGAGACTTTTGACACCAGCTCTGACAGTTGAACTTTGGCAGTTTCAAGTCCAACTATTCCCAAATTTTGTCTGCCAAGAGTCTCCTGAGCTTTCTCCAACACAGACTGAAGGTATTTTCCTTGGGCCTCAATCCTAAGCTGCAAGTGTCTTTGTACCTGAAATGGTTCAGGATACTTTGATAAGATTTTTAAGGTAGTTATTGTAAAAGTTAATAAATTTAAGATATACAACAGTTTGCATTTGGATGACAAATTAAAACACATCATACATTAGTGCATAGACTGATTTGTTTATATAATTATGGAATGGAAAATGCATGCTTAGTAAGTTGCCACTTAGATTTCACCTCAAGTTGTTCATTGAGCCTTCTCTGCACCTCAATCTGCATCTGCAGCGCCTCGCTTATATGCAAATCTCTGCATAAAGAGCATAGAAAATTACCATCACTTCCACAAACAAGATTACATGAAGCATGTGAAAAATGTTCAGTTTTTCTTACTTGTTAGCCTGCGGTCCAAGGCTTAATTTGTTCATGTGAGTTCCACTGGTTTCAGAAAGTCTCTCCCCAGTTGCTGCACTTGTTGCTGATAAGGTAGTTTTAACCATCAATAACAGCTATATGGCTCGTTAATAGATCAGAAAAATGGAAGAGATTAGTATCTTACTCATTTTGTGTGTCACGGTGTTGCTTTGTCCATGCAGATTCTTGCTCAATCTATACTTCTGATGACAAAAGGAAAACAATATCAGTAATTGCACCAGTGTATAATTGATATAAAGTAATTTTGGTCAGCACGTACCTGAAGATGGCTCTTCAAATGATATAAGGTAAGCCCTGGAATCCCCATGAGTTTCATTACTGTTTTTGGAGTTGCTTCTGCAATAGACATATTGTAATTGCATTAGTGAACTTAAATTCTATGATCCTCAAGATTTGATGATCCACAAGGTGACGTGTGTACTCACTGTCAGCTCCACCTAACTGATTGACTGCTTCTATAAATCTGGCATGAAGATCTGCTGTCCATTTTAATCTTGGCTTAGCATCAGTTGAAAGCACAAGTCCAGAATCTCCAGAACCATTTCCTGTTTGAAGGAACATGTGCCTCTCAGAAGGGATTGGCATTCTGGAAGAAGAATGAATGTTTTTTCCTTGGTGTTGGTGATGATGGTACATTCCACCTGCAAAAGCCATTTATAAGCACCCTATAACATATAAAAACTAACAACTTAATTTCTAAAGCTGAACACAAGTTATGTAGTTACCTTGATGACTTGTTTATTCTCTTGATCACTTTCAAGATTAATTGTTACAAGCCCTGGAACTAACAAATAAGATAATTTCTGAATGCTTGTTGTGCTTGTCTTGTTTCTCCTATACACACTTCTCTTCAGTGGAAATCATGCTGAAACTGGTATTTATATGAGAGCTGGAGGGGAGCTGGTAATCCAATGGAATCTTGGATAGAACCAATAGAAAACCCAACTTAATCCTTGTGCGGTGACCTGAAAATTAGATATTATTCTTTCTTACTTTTGTTCACCAGTGGACCCCATTTTCTAGTTCCATTTTCCATTCTCAGATAGTACTTTCCGTTTGAGTTCCACAGCAGTAATAAAACTTCGGAAATAGTCTACTTTTATTTCCATGCACAACCTTTTTTCCACACACATCATGGGTTTCCTGTGCAGGAATTGCATATAGATCAAAACATTTTTAACATTTAGATATGTAAAAAAAGTTATGTGCAAATATCAATTTCTAAACTGCATTAGGTTCCAGAATTGATCCTTCAAATTTTAACCCAATATGCATTTTTATTCGTTTGCCAGGTAAAAGTGGGAATCATATGCTCACATTTGAAGGAGTATTTCCTTTTTTTTCTGACTTGGTTCTGGAGAATCTGATATCCCTCTCGACTTGGAACAGCCATTATTTTTGTTTTAGAGGAAGATTCTTAGAACTTAGAAGCCTAAATTTGTTGTTTCAAACCTTGATCTTGCTGCCATTTTACAAGTCCTTTCTTAATGTACATACATAGTTCTTTATTAGCATGATATATGAGGTTGGGCAAGGTTTATCTTTGGCAAAGTTTTGAGAGAAAGGTTATATATGAAGAACTGCAGCTGAAGGATTCCATTGACTAGAGCACCATGGCATGCAAAGGAAGGTTAAAAAAAATTGTGGAAGATGCTTCTCATGGAACTGTTTGGAGGTAAGGAATAGAATAAGAATACGTTCTGTTTTGTCTCCTTCAATAAGTTTGGTACTTATTCAGCCTGCACCGTTTAAAATATAAGGAAGATGGACCCTGAACTTTTCATTCTTTCTTTGGCACAAAACCTCTGGCCCCATCCTCTGGAATCCTAAGTAGGCGGGACCTAATAAAAAGGGAAAGATAGAAGAATTGTACTTGCTTTTATACTTGCATTTGGTTAAACACAGTACTACTGCATAGGACCACTTCCCTTGCCCTTGACTTGTACCATGGTTAATGTAGCTGATTCTTGTGTAAGTATAGGTACATTTGTCATTCCTTATGTTACCACACTCACTTTTTACTTTTTTCCTCTATAAACTTGTTCTTATCCATGCCCAACTTTCCTTTCATTAAATGGCATATACCATGTTAACCCACTACCAAAATAATTACAAAATGTATTAGAATCCGATTCAGTTTTAATTAAAGCCACGCTTTCCTCAGGCAATGCATGTGTCAAGTGCATGCAAATCTCCATTATTCAATTGGAAAAGAAAGAAGTTAGCTTAGTGTTGCACACTGTGCTGTAAGGGTAAGTGGTGTAGTACTCTCATTAAAATTCCACGAATAACGATTATATTATTAACAGCTAATACAGAATAAATTACACTCTAATATATATATATATATATATATATATATATATATATATATATATGAAACTTGTATATTTTTAAAGTCTAACACAACCTTATAAAACCGACTTGGAATTAGAGCTTTGCATCTACTTATACAATATAAAATCTGCTTATATCTAGTTAGGATGTAATCTTCAACTTATGTCTTCAAAATATAAAATCTCCAACACACCTCTTGCAAAAACATATATATATTTAGTATGAGACTAAAGATTAATAAGAGATTCGATAGCTGGTGACAATATATATATATATATATATATATATATATATATATATATATATATATATATATATATATATATATATATATATAAAAATACGAAAAACAGAGAGCTGGTGATCACACAAATGTGAGAGTAGAGGGTCATTTGCAAAGTATCTGATTTGGTGAAATCCAGTTATCAGGTGTTGCATGTAAGATGAACATTTTATGGAGAACTTATAGAAACAATGAAATAAATAGGCTAAACCGCAAAGATTCCTTGAACAGTATCTTGATATCACTTCTCCTTGTTCTTGTTCTTGATTCTGATTTTTGAGAATATTTAATGCTGCCAGGAGAATCCCGAGAGACTTTGGACAAAGTTAAAGCTGAGTTCCTAAGTAGTTTTCTTGCATGTGGATTGGAATAATATGAGAAGAGGATTGATTTGGTACCTTTTCCTTCTTGATATCGAATTTGCTCCTTAGATGGACTTCCTATAACCACTTGGCAAGAGCATTATTTATTTGAAGTTGTTCTTGAGCACCACAACAACACTTAAAAACTCATCAGAAATAAACAAAAAACACACTCATTTAACAACTCTTCACGGTCTACTTTTTCTTAGTATAGAATGTATCCCATCGCCAAAATACGGGAGATGTTTAATATTATACTCTCAGGTGACAGTGAAAAGAACATAAGCATAGAAAAAATCAAAATGAAGATGTTATTGGCAGAGAATAAAGGAAACTAACCTTTACGTTCACCTTTTTTAGTGTTGCTTATATCTACCAATTCGTATATAGTTCTGCATAGCTTGATTAATTTTATATCATTGTTGACCATGCAATTGGAAGTTCTGTACGTAGGAGTCAATGATGACTGGTTTTTCTTTATGCAATGAGAGTTAACCATGTATAATTTGTTGGTACAACTCTCTTTGACTGTTTGAGTTTGTGTTTATATAATCACAGAAAGCAGCAAAGCCTTCAAAACCAAATCCATTTATGGCATAACTTTGTTTTTGCAGCTTTGATATCATGCTCATTCTTGTGTGGAACTGTTTTTCCGATAATGATATTCATCTTTACTTGATGCTGCCAAACTGTCCTTGCTACTTTCAAGTCTTTCGAATCTTTAAAGAGTATGTGCTTGTACAGAACCGAGGAGTACTTATCTCTTTCTATTAGTATCCCATTGGCTTTATCTTGCAATATGGAGATGCCCCAACTGTGACATGGGACAATAACTTTTATTCTTGGTTCATATACATATCCATGATGTTTTTATACGTTACATTATGTCGAAAGTCTAACGTTTACTAAATATAAATCAATTTGCAGTATATATGTGAGTCTATTCTTTCATCTGTTATCAAACCATAAAAGATCACTTAATAATTTAATCTAACGCTTCATATGTATATATTTTGATTTTGTTAAAAATTTCACTTTAACTAAAAATAAGATGAATTTACAACATTAAGCATAACATTCAAGCATAGGAAAGAAGAAGTTGTGGACTAATAAATAGTCAATCATGAGCAAAACCAAAACCATTTATTAGAGAGTGGTTTGGTTGAGCACACATGATGGCATTGGTTGAATGAAAAGCGAGAAATGACCACGGAATGCTATTCCCAGCGGGGAAAAGGGAGAGAAAAAAAAATAAAGAAGGGAAAAGGAAAGTTCAAAGATACTTCAGAATGAGAATATGAGAATCTTAATTTAGATTAAAGCCCTTATATTATATTCTCAAGTAAAGAATTATGTTATTCTTCTTCTCCAGAAGCCACAAAAAATGGATTCTCACATCCCTACCTATCTTTTTACTAATTGTAATCAGATGCTTTTCAGCAGCATACATTGTGACAACCAACACCTTAATGTTCATATCAATTATGGGAATTGCTATGTTTAGATGTTTTAACAAAATTTGAGGTTGCCTTTCACTTTTCTTCTAAGAAATGACCTTGTTGGTTGACATTGGGCTGTTTCCCTGCTAATTAATTGGTGTTCCCCACTTGGATAATTCTAGAACCTTTTCCACTTTTTTTTTTTTTCACTTTATAACGTGATGGGATTGTCCTGGTTTCAATTCAGATCATCAGCTTTATAATCAGATGATACTTGGTTTGATCATGTAAATAGCTATCTGTGATTATTGTAATATATGATTAAATTAGATTTGACATGACAACAAATTTAACAGAGGAGATTGAATGTCATGTTAGGAAGATTTATACCAGTGAGAGTGAATATGATTCTGCATAAAAGGATATGTTAAAGAATGACAACCATTGCCAGCCCTAGACTAACTGAATTAAATAGCAAAATGATAAACAAAGAAAATAAGATGAAGGTAATGTAATGCATTGTGTCATGAAAATAAAATATAAAACAAATATATTTGAATTATAAACATTATGTTGGGAATTAGTGGGTCGTTTTTAGTTAATTTTTTTTACCTTATTAGACGAAAGTAAATATTTATCTTCCACCAAAAAAAATTTATTAGTCAACAGAAAAATGTTCAAATGTTTTATATGTATGTTTTTTAAATAAAGGTCAGTCATAAATAATTCTTTAACATAATCTGATGATGTAATCATTTTTCAGCATAATTGAAGATTCCATTTCGTTTATCCCTTCACGAGCTTGATCGAGACAGGGAACCTCAAATTTGTTTAGCAAACTCAACAAATATCGAAAATTGATTATGAAGTATTGATTTATCTTTTAAGGGAAACAGCCTCGATTACGAGTAACATCCTATAAGAAAATTACTCCGAATATGTAAAATCTCGGAGACACTTCATCATGAATAAAAATGAAAGAAAGTTAATTAACGAGTAATACGATAGGTCCAACTAAGCTCACTAAAATTAATAAGTTGTTATATTATTTTATGAAATTTGATTTCAAATTTAATTCAATCTTATTGGTAAGATATTGTTCATTTTGGATCAAATCTTCATGGATTTGTTTTTGGTATCACTCCAAAATGTCTCTTACCGATGGAGGTATCTTATGTGTATATAAACTAATGTTTATCTTGTATTTTATTTGCTTTGGGTTAACGATTTAAAATGACATTTGCAAAAAAAAAATTGAACACAAATTACGATCTTCATGACTACATTGAACATTAAAAAAAAGGAGGTCATTTTAAATAAAGATGACAAAATGTGGTATAAATGTGGTTATGACAACTAGTTTATTGTTTGTTATAATAATAATAATAATTGATTGAAGAAAATAATATTAGCAATATAGTATAATTACTAAATACAAATAGAATTATGATTATTCAATTATATATATATATATATATATATATATTGTTAAATTATATTAATAATTTACATTGGTTCATGTAATTTAAAGTATACCTTTAATGTAAGGATTCTAATGTGATGATTATTAGAGTATTAAAGTATTAAAGTTATTGGGATTATTTTAGAGTTATTAAAGTTAATCCCTCTCTTCTCACTCCAAAAGGGCATTTTGGTATTTTATTAAAGTTAATTAAAATATCATAAAAGAGGAAAAAGTTTTACTTTTGGTGATACATTAAGTTTCTGAAGAGAAGAGATATAGAGAACATAACGTTCTCAGGAAAGAAGAGAAACTGACAGAGAAAACCATCCTACAACTTCTATATCATCAAGAAGGCATTAAGGAGGAGTAAGAGGAGAGAGAACATTTGACAGGAAGAGACAGGAAGAAGTGCACAATGGACCCAGGTTAGTTCTTCTTTACTGTGTATGAGAAAATAGTGAGTATCATGAAAATTCAAGATCCTGTGTGTTGTTTTCATTTAATTGAAAATTAAAGAAAAGCTTACAAGTGGTATCAGAGCAAGGTTCTGAATTTTATGATTCTCCTTGGTAATATTCCCAAAATTTAAAACCCTAACTTTTTGAATTATAAAATTTAGGGATTTTATATTTGTTGGCATGAAAGAATTAAATTCGCTGTACTGTGTGAATCTCGGAAGCCATACGTTTTTTTTTTAATTGGTCTATTGATGGAAGAAAATTCAATTCACTTTAACGTGAATTTTACCCTAGAAGCCGAAAGTTTAAAAGCAATTTTATTGTTGCATGATTGTTACAATTCACTGTATCGTGAATTTCGAAGCCGAACGTTTTAATTTTTGATCATCACGTTAAAATAACCCTAGTGTTGCAATATGCCAAAGTTAATTCTGCATGATAGAAAAGTCAATTTCCTTGCGTAAAGTGAATTCTGAATGATAGAAACAATTCACATGAATTTGCAATTTTGTTTACTTTTTATTCATTATTGAATTAAAGCAACTTAATTTTAAAGCAAAAAGTTTGTCTGGTTCCGCAGTAAAGCAATATACTTTTTGCAATTTATATTATTATTATATTGTAAACATAGTAATTGTTACTCCATTGAATGGAAATTCTAATATGGAAATTCAAATATGGAATTCTATTTTCTATTTTGGAAGCAACTTTATTGTTGCGGAAGTGTTCTTGTGCTCATGTATATTTTAACATTGTTATGCATTGAATGCAAATTAATTGTGAATTAAAAGTTAAAGTTTCAAATACTTTTAATTTGAAAAGTACATGCATGATATAATTTTGTTTTATGAATTATATATTTTGGAAGAAGGAAATTCAATTATGTTGAATTTCGGAGAGTAATTAGTCATTAATGTAAGGATGTTATGGATTACCCAAAGGTGTACCATGGTTTATAATTGATGACATTAAAGTGAAACATTTCATGTACTTAGTATATGTTTGTATATCCAAAGATAGCATACATATAGTCTTAAGTATGATTGATTGTTTATTAAAGTATATATATGAAATTTGTCAGTTTAAGAATCACCCAAAGGTGAACTTAAATGAATGACTTTATTGACTACCTATCAGTTTAAGTGTCACCCAAAGGTGAACTTGAATGTATGACTAGTGTAGTAATTTGTTTGAATCCATTAAATTTAATCAAAGCGTTGATGTATGAGCTTGTGTATTATTTCAGCTTACATGAATTTAGCAGGTTTAAGCAACAATGTCATCAAGTTTAATGGGCTCAATTATGCCGATTGGTCAGAACAAATCCAGTTCCAACTGGGTGTTCTAGACTTGGATATGGCTATTGTGATGGATGAAATGCCCGCAGCCATTACAGAGACCAGTACAAGTGATGAAAAGTCTCTTTATGAGACTTGGCATAGGTCTAACAGGTTGTCATTAAACTTGATGCGCATGTCTATGGCAGAGAACGTAAAGCCTTCCATGCCCAAAACGGAAAACGCAAAGGAATTCATGAAAATGATCAAGGAGTATTCACAATCAGACATAACTGACAAGTCTATTGTGGGAACTCTTATGAGTGAGCTGACTACCAAAAAGTTTGACTGGTCACAGCCCATACATGAACATGTAACTGGAATGGCAAATATAGCAGCAAGATTGAAGTCAATGGGAATGGAGGTGAATGAGTCTTTTCTAGTACAGTTCATCATGAACTCTCTTCCTCCTGAATTTGGCCAGTTCCAAGTGAATTATAACACTATTAAGGATAAGTGGAACTTCCAAGAAATCAAAGCCATGTTGGTACAAGAGGAAGGGAGATTAAAGAAAATGAGAGATCATTCTATCCATCTCACAACTCATGAAGGTGATAGCTTCAGTAAAGGTAAATCAGGAAAGAAGAACAAGAAGGACAAAGCCCCAATGAAAGTGAATAAGGGCGGTATCTAGAAGGACCAGAAATGTTTCTTTTGCAAGAAAGTAGGTCACTTCAAGAAAGATTGTCCGAAAAGAAAATCTTGGTTCGAAAAGAAAGGTACTTTTTATGTTTCTGTAAGTTTTGAAACAAATATAGTTGAAGTGCCTAATAATACCTGGTGGTTGGATTCTGGAGCTACTACTCATGTTTCTAATATTATGCAGGGATTCCTTTCAATCCAGCCCATAAAAGGAACTGAAAAGTATTTATATATGGGGAACAGAATGAAGGCATGAATAGAAGGAATTGGGACTTACAGATTGATTCTAGACACTGGTTATTGTCTGAATCTTGAAAAGTGTCTCTATGTTCCTGGTTGTGCTAGGAATTTGATTTCTGTTGCAAAGTTGGATTGTTTAGGTTTTAACTTTAGGATTGAAAATGGTATTTTTCATTTGTATAAACTTTCGTACTATTATGGTTCTGGTACATTATTGGATGGTTTATACCGTTTAAATCTTGATGTTAATTTTTCTGAATCCCTGTTTAATGTTGAACATGTTGTTGATAGAAATTCTAGTACAGGAAAGGAATGTTCTACTTTCTTATGGCATAAAAGATTGGGTCACATATCCAAAGAAAGGATGTTGAGGTTAGTAAAGAGTGAAATTTTACCTCAATTGGATTTTGATGACTGGGATGTATGTATTGATTGTATTAAGGGTAAACAAACAAAACACATATCAAAGAATCCCGCCACAAGAAGCAGTCAACTTCTTGAGTTAATACACACTGATATTTGTGGTCCTTTTGACATTAAATCTTGGAGTGGTGAAAAATATTTTATCTCCTTTATTGATGATTTCTCACGTTATTGTTATATATATCTATTGCATGAAAAATCTCAATCAGTGAATGCCCTTGAGGTGTTCATAAATGAGGTGGAAAGGCAATTAGATAGAAAAGTAAAAGTGGTGAGATCTGATAGAGGTGGTGAATATTATGGTAAAACGGATGAGAGTGGACAATGTCCAGGTCCATTTGCAAAGTATCTTGAAAGTCGGGGTATATGTGCACAGTATACAATGCCCGGTACACCACAACAAAATGGTGTAGCAGAAAGACGAAATCGTACTCTTATGGATATGGTTAGGAGTATGTTAAGTCATAGTAATATCCCTTTATCTTTGTGGATGTATTCATTAAAGACTGCTGTATATCTGGTTAACAGGGTTCCTAGCAAAGCAGTTTCTAAAACTCCTTATGAACTATGGACTGGAAGGAAACCCAGTTTGAGACATCTTCATGTTTGGGGTTGTCCGGCAGAGGTAAGGTTATATAATCCACATGAAAAGAAGCTTGATGCAAGAACCATTAGCGGTTACTTCATCGGTTATCCTGAAAAGTCAAAGGGATATAGATTTTATTGCCCTAACCATAGTACAAGAATAGTTGAGTCTGGAAATGCTCGGTTCATTGAAAATGGTCAATTTAGTGGGAGTGAGGAATCACGAATAGTGGACATTCAAGAGCATACTGATAATGTTTCTACATCTAATGTCTCTTCTGAAGTTGTTATCCCTCTTGTTGTATCACAGTCACACAACAAGTAGAGACAACAAATTAATGTTCCAATCCCACAAAATGAACATATAAATGTTGAGCCAGTTGACAATGAGCAAGTCATAAATGAGCAATTGATAGAGGAACCACAAGAAGCAGCATTAAGAAGGTCTGTAAGGGAGAAAAGACCTGCTATTTCGAATGATTATGTGGTTTACTCTGTTGAACATGAATGTGACTTAAGCATTGATGAGGATCCAGTCTCTTTCAGACAAGCCATGGAAAGTAATAATTCAAAGAATTGGTTGAATGCTATGAAAGAAGAGTTGAAATCAATGGATGACAATAAAGTATGGGATCTAGTTGAATTGCCTAAGGGTTCAAAAAGAGTCGGTTGTAAATGGGTCTTTAAGACTAAACATGACTCAAAAGGCAATATTGAAAGGTATAAAGCTAGATTAGTCGCCAAAGGTTTCACTCAAAAGGAAGGCATTGACTACAAAGAGACCTTCTCTCCTGTTTCTAAGAAGGACTCTTTGAGAATTGTTTTGGCTTTGGTGGCTCATTATGATTTAGAGCTTCACCAAATGGATGTAAAGACCGCCTTTCTGAATGGTGACTTAGAAGAGGAAGTTTATATGGACCAACCAGAAGGTTTCACCATAACAGGAAAAGAAAATCTAGTGTGTAAATTAAAGAAATCAATATATGGACTAAAACAAGCTTCCCGT
This sequence comes from Vigna angularis, assembly GCF_016808095.1. Lineage (NCBI taxonomy): Eukaryota > Viridiplantae > Streptophyta > Magnoliopsida > Fabales > Fabaceae > Vigna > Vigna angularis. Next base: position 5,966,337 of record NC_068980.1, on the reverse strand, counting down.
CAATGGTATCTAAAATTTAATGATATCATAACTTCGTATGGTTTTGTAGAGAACACCGTTGATCGGTGTATATACATAAAGGTCAGTGGGAGTAAGTTTGTTATTTTGGTTCTATATGTTGATGATATTCTTCTTGCTGCTAATGATATTGGTATGTTACATGATGTAAAGAAGTTTCTCTCTAACAACTTTGAAATGAAAGATATGAATGAGGCATCTTATGTGATAGGAATAGAAATATTCCGTGATAGATCACAAGGATTGTTAAGTTTGTCTCAAAAAGGCTATATTAATAAAGTGTTAGAGAGATTCAGAATGGAAAAATGTTCTCCTGGAGTAGTTCCAATTCAGAAAGGAGACAAGTTTAGTCAAATGCAATGTCCCAAGAATGATTTGGAACGAAAGGCCATGGAGTCTATTCCTTATGCGTCAGTGGTTGGGAGTTTGATGTATGCTCAAACTTGTACTCGGCCAGATATCAGTTTTGCTGTTGGAATGTTAGGCCGATATCAAAGTAATCCCGGAATGGATCACTGGAAAGCTGCAAAGAAAGTTCTTAGGTACTTACAAGGTGCCAAAGAATACATGCTCACTTATAGAAAGTCAGATCATCTCGAAGTGATTGGCTATTCGGATTCAGACTATGCTGGGTGTGTGGATTCAAGAAAATCCACATTTGGGTATGTCTATCTTTTGGCTGGAGGAGCAATTTCTTGGAAAAGTGCAAAACAATCAGTCATTGCTACTTCCACCATGGAGGCTGAATTCGTGGCATGCTTTGAGGCCACAGTTCATGCCTTGTGGTTGCGGAACTTTGTATCGAGGCTTGGCATTATTGACAGTATAGCTAGGCCGATAAGGATTTATTGTGATAATTCCGCAGCCGTCTTCTTCTCTAAAAATGATAAGTACTCAAAGGGTGCTAAACACATGGATTTGAAGTACTTGTCAGTCAAAGAAGAAGTGCAGAAACATAGAGTGTTGATTGAGCATATTGGTACGGATTTGATGATAGCAGATCCGTTAACTAAAGGACTACCGCCCAAAACTTTTATTGGCCATGTTGAAAGTATGGGCATTATGGATAAGTCAATGTTAACATGATGTTGTTATCTATCTATATAGATATGTATAGTTATATGCTTGTACTGTCATGACACTTGTGAATTCAATTAAAGTTATGTTTCTCTTTATTCTATTGTTATCCACATTAAATTATATACATGTATTATTGATTGTGGTGACATGATAGGTCTCCTTTAGAGACATGAAAGTTATAAGATTGATTAAAGTTATGTTGAGTTGTTTTGATTATGTGATACATGGAAGGAATCTTGTCGATCATGACTTTTGCCCGCCATGATCCGATTATTTCAATTCATATAAGGATGATGACTTGATAATTCTAATGAATGGTGCGCACTTAAAGTTTATTTTAGATCTTCAAGTCATCACATGAACCAAGTGGGAGAATGTTAAATTATATTAATAATTTACATTGGTTCATGTAATTTAAAGTATACCTTTAATGTAAGGATTCTAATGTGATGATTATTAGAGTATTAAAGTATTAAAGTTATTGGGATTATTTTAGAGTTATTAAAGTTAATCCCTCTCTTCTCACTCCAAAAGGGCATTTTGGTATTTTATTAAAGTTAATTAAAATATCATAAAAGAGGAAAAAGTTTTACTTCTGGTGATACATTAAGTTTCTGAAGAGATATAGAGAACATAACGTTCTCAGGAAAGAAGAGAAACTGACAGAGAAAACCATCCTACAACTTCTATATCATCAAGAAGGCATTAAGGAGGAGTAAGAGGAGAGAGAACATTTGACAGGAAGAGACAGGAAGAAGTGCACAATGGACCCAGGTTAGTTCTTCTTTACTGTGTATGAGAAAATAGTGAGTATCATGAAAATTCAAGATCCTGTGTGTTGTTTTCATTTAATTGAAAATTAAAGAAAAGCTTACATATATATATATTTTTTTTTGTATGTACCGATTGTTATAACATAGTCAATTATCCAAACATGGAGGAAATCAATTGATAATAATCAAGACAAATAACCACCATTATAGAGTCCTCTTTGTCTAAGATATTATAATGAGGCCCAATGACGTAGAGGCCCACTTTCCTAAGGCCCGTGAGGGATTAAAATCTGGAGAGAAAGACTTCTCCTAAAAGTTTGTCTTGGCCAGCAAGAGAGAGAGAGAAAAAAAAATCACGTGGTCCACTGCAAGCTCATAGAAGAAAGAAAGCGTGGCTCCAGGAGCGACATCTAACTATAAATCTAGAAGAAGGAGAAGAAGAGAGATGACAGATCTGCACACATACTTCATCAAAGGTAAGAAAAAACTTAAACTCGTATCATTTTCAGTACTAGTGACAGTGTCTTCATTGTGATCAGATCTCTATTCTGTATCTTCATTTTCCAAAAAAAATTCGAGCTTCATCACAGTTTTGACTATACCAAAAAACATTAGGCAAAACACTTTCAATCTCTTTCTCAATATGGCTGGTCTCATTTCTTTGTTCATCCTTGTAAGGGAAAATGTTTTCATAAAAGATAACATTTCTGCTTAAAAATATTTTCCTAATACTAATATCAAGTATAATATATCCTTTAACACCATTTTTACAACCTAAGAAAACACATTTTCTAGCTCTAGAATCAAGTTTTATGTCTGTTGTGCTCTAAAGTTGAAGCAAAACATAGGCAACCTAAGAAATTAAGTTTTTTCTTACCTTTGATGAAGTATGTGTGCATACCTGTCATCTCTCTTCTTCTCCTTTGAAGCCACACTTTCTTTCTTCTTTGAGCTTGTAGTGGATCACTTGATTTTTCTCTCTCTCTCTCTCTCTCTCTGGCCAAGACAGACTTTTGGAAGAAGTCTTTCTCTCGAGATTTTTATCCCTCACGGGCCTTAAGAAAATGAGTCTCTACGTTATTGGACCTCATTATAATATAAGAATTGGAGGATGTCCACGTTGGATAAATATGACAAATCTACAATCCAGACAAAACATTTATATTTTCATGAACCAAATGTTGAATAAAAACATATTGAAGTGAAAAAAATAGAAACATAATCAATTAAAAATTCAGAAACTACTTCAAAAAATTCCTAAAAAACATCATATAAACACATTTGTGAAAAGTCAATTATGAGAAAGAAATTGTTATTAATAACTATTCAGTTATCTATTCATGTTAATAGACTATCATTTATCAGTGATACATATCTATATTAAATTAAATAATATTTATTTAATTGAATATTGTTTTGAGATGTGTGAATGATAAAGTTATCGAAATTGCGTTATGTTAGGTAATCAAAAGTTTGTGATGGAATTTAATGAATCATACATAAATTATTGTTCAAGTAATGACCAAGCAACAAGTAATGATTAGATGAATTCCTCAATGTCGCTTAAGAGGCAAAGTATACGTGGAACGCTATGACTTTAGGTTTGAATAAAAAACGACAAAGGCAAAAGTCTCATCTTTGAGACATTTATAACAACTGGTCATTTAGGTGCTAAAGTGTAGCAATGGTGCGTGACAGCTCTGTAATTTGATGAATTACACAAACAAATATTCTCACAAGAGAATTCATTCAAATACTCAATCATGCAATATACATTTAATTTAGTCGTGATGAATTGGTAAAATGCATGTATTATATATATATATATATATATATATTATGATTGCATAATTTTCTATGATTTTTTTTATTAATTTATATATGTTGACATGTATTTGTACTATATTGTATTGTATTGAAAACGTTATACTTAGCTTAATTATTTATATTTGTAAATTGATTATTTTAATTTTTGAAATTGATAGTTATCTGTTGTAAATCAAAACAAGTCTTTAGATTTTATTTTATTGCGAATACAGTAAAAAATTATACAAAGATAAATACAATTACAAATTGATACAATAAACATTAAAGTTAGTTAATATTTTACTACCTTAAAAACCTCTAATTTTTTTATTGGATGATGGATTCCCTTAATTAAGATGTTGAAAATTATATTAATTAAATATAACTATTTTTTATTATAAAAATGTGTAATTAAACTCTATTTCCGTTGTCCTGTCAAAAATAGATAATATTAAAAGAATTGTTGTTATACACGTCTTTAACTTCCAAATATCCTTTTGTTTTAACAAAAATATGATATGAAGATTTTGAAAAGATATAATATATTTCTTTTCGAAAAGAAAAAATATTATAAATTGTTATTATTACTATTATCATAAATCCTAACTAAATAATAAAATTAAAAGATTTCTTTTTTCAAATTTTTCCTTTTCACTTTATAAATAATTTCTGTTATCTCTTCTAGCCCTGTTTACCTTTTTCGTTCTATTCTCTGCTTCGAATTTTTGCAGTCGATTTGTATAGTTTGTTTCTTTGCACAACCAAGACCACGTGTGCGTTCCTGGTCTAGTAGTAGTACGAATCAGAGAGAGGGTTCTTCTGTGCTGATTAGGTTAAGCTGTATGCAGCACAGTGATAATAACATGGAAACCTCCAAACTCAGTAACAGTACTCAAAATATTCGATGCCATCACTGCGCAGGACCCCTTTCAAACCGCATGGTATATTTCTTCCCAATAATTGTTATTATTCTTTTATCTCTTTCTCTCTTACCAATTTCATTCCTTTGATTCAGGAAACTAGTCTCTGGACCGTTTCGCCTCTCATCAGGGATAGCTTCTCTATGGTGAATTATTCTCACCCATTTAGTTTATTTCTTCGATATCTATGTGGGTGTGCGAAATTTCTGATCTTTGTTTTTGGGGTTGAACATTTTCAGATTGGTTCTGCCGTTGGCGGCACGGCGAGTGCATTTTATGGATTCAATCTTGGTATACACTCTTGCTTCTCATTTTTTGGTTATTTTTTGAAAAAGCTTGCTAAGATTCTCTGAAATTAAAGGGGGTAATGCATGGTGATCAGTTGCAGACTGTTATTTGGAAATAGGAACACTATGTATGTATAGAAGTGCTTTGTCCATCATGTCTATGTTAAATATCCATTTAACTGGTGTTGAATGTGTTTCCATACACAGCTGAAGTTTGAGTGGTTTGCAAACTTTATTTGTGGTAACTGTTTACCTTCCAAACTGTAGAATGTTAATTTTTCATAGGTTTAATTAATCATTTGTTCCTACATAACCTTTTGTATTTGTTCCTATATCTAAAAGCTCTATATTTTAGTCTTATACAAGCATTTGTTTTTGTTTTAACCCTTGTTAGCTTTCTGACAGTATAAAATTGTCTCAAAATGTGGTATAAAGACTAAAATTTAAGAGAAGAATCGCCGTGTGTAGGTACTGAAACATAGAATTTTAGATATAGGGACTAAAACGAAAACTTGGCACAAATGTTAGGATCAAATGATTAATGAAACCTTTTTAATATTTAGAAACTAAACTATTTTGTTTTTTACTTAGCATGAAACTCTATACGTATATATTTTTGCTTACTTTCTTAGATGATTGCAACATTACACTGAATCTTTTGTCCGTGAAGACTGCTTGTTTTATGTATTTAACATATTCAGATTTCCGAAGTAATTTTTTGTTGTCCAATGCAGTTATGCCAATTGTCCAGAGAAGAATAAAAGGACCCATGTGGTTGCATTTTTTCATTGGTGTAAGTTCATTGTTTATATATATATATATATATATATATATATATATATATATATATATATATATATATATATATATATATATATATATATATATATATATATATATATATATCTGTTGCTTTTAGTTTTTGTTCGTTGTTTTTTTTGCTTTTCATAACACTAGTTCATGGTTTTTCCCCGTATTCAATGCTTAGGAGATGTAAATCTTTGAATAGTTAACTCTGAGTATAACTTCAGCTCGTCATATTATGTTCTTTTAAATAGTTATGAACTTTGACATTTCCTTTCTTCTTTAATAAGAAATCAGGGAAAGATTATTAACCAAGAGACTGCACTTCTTTCTTGTTAACCTTCTAATAAACTGACGCTGTACTGTAGTTGGCAAAGTTATGTAAATTCTTAAATGTACAAAGTTAAACCATTTGTCCCCTAACTAATTCTCGCTAGCTATTGAAATTATTCTATATCTGTGACATCATGAGACAGTTAACTGATACTATAACCCTGTAACTTTCATACACTGGTAAAGGTACAGCCCTCGTGACCCAGACTCCTTTGCTTTCTCTGATGATCTGAACACATTTTGTCATTTTAAATAGAAGTGAGATGACTTATATCATTTTATTATCTGCAAAAGAATCATAAAGTATAAATAGAACTTAAAACAGGAGAATTCACTGATTATTAGTTAATTCTGGTTGTGTTTTCTACTTACAGAATTCTTTGATGGCTAAGTTTTGAACCAGATAGATAGTTTATTTTCAGTAAACAAAAGGGGAAACAATATTGTTGGGAAGAGTTATGGGAGGGTTTGGCTTTTGTTATGTTCTTGAAGCGGCTTCTAAAAGTTACCTTTCTCCATCCACTTTGAACTCTTTTTTATGAAAAATTTTGTTCACAATTTCTAAAACTGCTGGTGTTGTTTGTCTGCACCATCTTGGATCATCATTGTTTTCCATTTTGTATCAGTCTTGTTTTGGTGCATACATCATTGGTTGGTTTCCAGGTAAACAAGATTAGTATTTTTCTATTACCTGTAAATTCAGCTGGACCCATTCTTCTCCGTCTAATTGTGTAATTTGTGCCATTGGGGGCATTCATAGTATATTTTGCAATATCATCGGGAAAGAATTAAGCTTCTTAGATGATGAAGCATCTTAGAGTTTTTCACTAATAAGTTGTGTTGAATATAGTGAAAAACTATATTTAGATTAATCTCCCTTGTGTAAAATACACACATAGGGTTCTCTATTTATAATAGAAGAAATATGGACTAAGCCCAAAATACAAATGAGAAATAATAACAAACCAACTAAAAGATAAAAGATAATATATCTAACACTCCCCCTCAAGCTGGAGCATACAAATTGTATGAACTAAGCTTGGAATAGATGAACTCAGTGTTAAACTAGATGATTTGTCTTCAAGAGTGTGAGGCAAACATAGATGAACTAACAGCAGCTTGTGAAACTTCAACTTCAAAAGTGGATGAAGGAAAGCAGTGGTGGACAATGACAATCTGCAAGGACTGATTCCCAATCAATGATGGATGAGTGACGGGATCAACAGTGGTAGCTGAAAGCTAAGAGCTACAAAACTGCAGGGACTACACTAAATTCTCATCAATGATGGATGGGTGACGGGATCAACAGTAGTAGCTGAAATCTACAAAACTGCAGGGACTACACCCATATATATGTGACTTGACTTGCAGTGTCTTGGAAACGTACTCCCCCTCAGTGTGACGGCGGAAATGTGGAATATCACAGTTGCTGGACCACTAAAACAAAACAAAATATTAAGCTACAATGCTGAAACAAAGACATCAAAGATCCAAAGATACGTTGGAGGTCCAAAATTCTTTGCTGGACAACTCCCAAGTGGTGATACTTAGCCGTGTATCACAAGAAGATCGGGCTAAACTCTAGCCCAAGAAGAACTGACGCAATTGCGTCTGTCTGAGGCGATAGCGACTGTAGCGGCGGTTGACTGCTATAAAACTGTAGGGACTAAATTGCCATCACTGACTGATGGGGCCTGTAGTGGCGGGAAGCGACAAAACTACAGGGACTGCCATCACTAACTGACGAGGTGATGGGGGCCTACCGTGGTTGGAAGCATACGGTGCTTGGACAGCGGCAAACGGCGCGGGACAGCGGGAAACGGCGCGGGACAGCGGGAAACGGCGCGGGACAGCGGGAAACGGCGCGGGACAGCGGGAAACGGTGCGGGACAGCGGGAAACGGCGCGGGACAGCGGCAAACGGCGCGGGACAGCGGCAAACGATGCCTGTACAATGGAAAACGGTGCTGGAACGACATCAGCAGCTGAGACGAAGCACACAACGCAGAAAGGAAGGTCCGACAATGCGGAACGTGCGGCGAGATGAAGATGCTTTGAAGACAGACGAAGATGGCAGCAATGGCTGCTCTGGAAGGTCTGAACAGAGAGAGGGAGGTCCGGCGAGACAACCGGAAGCGTCGCGGTTTGATGCCGATGCTGGGAAGGCGGCGCGTGACGGAGCGTGGGAAAGAGTCAGACGCCGGCACCGGTGGGGTTGGTCGTCGCGTGAAGAGGCGAACCAGATGCAGTGGTCGCCGGACGGAATTGTGACGGTGGCCGGCGACAAGGCGGCGGCGGACTGGCCGGAAAGAAGCGCTGCGTGGCGGCGCGTGACTGATAGGTGGCTCTCGAAACCGGCGTGGTTGGCCGTCGCTCGAAGAGACGGTCCAGATCCGCAGGTCACCCGTCGAATCTGTGACGGTGGCCGGCGGTAGCGGCGGCGACGGTGGCCGGAGTTAGCAGTGACGGCAGCGGAAAGTGGCGGCGACAGCAGTGGCACACTGGGTCTGGACTGGTGCTGACTGTGGCAAAGATTTAAGAAGAAAAGTGGACTGCCCACTAAGATTTTAGGGGCTGCCGGCAGACAGCAGAGACCACCAAAAGAGGATCAGAGAACTTGCTCTGATACCATGTTGAATATAGTGAAAAACTATATTTAGATTAATCTCCCTTGTGTAAAATACACACATAGGGTTCTCTATTTATAATAGAAGAAATATGGGCTAAGCCCAAAATACAAATGAGAAATAATAACAAACCAACTAAAAGATAAAAGATAATATATCTAACAAGTTGTACGTTTGAATACTGTGTTCCTTCTTAATGCAGTCAAAACATTTTTACCATCTTATTGACATAACTTCTCTGTAATTCAGGCACCCCCTGTGATAGTATTCTCTTCAGCATGCGCAGGACTGACAGGTGAGTTCTGAATTTGATGTTTTTTGCTGGCATGTGTATAATACTCCTTCTGTGTTCTGTTTTCTGAATTCGTAACTCTGTAGGGAAAGTTTTGGGAAAACAAAAAACACCTACAAGACTTAGTTGCGTTGAGAACTAAAAAACTTTTATGACAACACCTACTTAAAATGTTTTCTGTTTCTATGGAGTGCTAGCCATTCTATTTGTACATTTGAATAGTCTAGATTCTTGATTGAAACCGTGAACTTATTATTTTTTATTGCGTTAATTATTGAAGAATCATAACCTGTGTTTATCATGTTATCATCTGACAATTCAATTCAATTCAAGTATTGGAAGTCTTCATTTATAGCAGGACAAAGGGTGAAGTTTGTTTCATGCTGATAAAAGTTTCATTGACATAATGCAGGTGGTGCTATTCCTGCTGCGGCACAACTTGTTTCCTCCTCTTATCATGCAGCATACTCATCTCCTACCGTACCTCCGCCATCAGAGAATGAAAATATTCAAAAGTCAATAAAATGAGATAATTGCTTTCATCATAATGTGTGTGCTGATGAGAGTTTTGTTTTTTTACCTGTGTAAATACTGCTCCATGATTTCTGTGATTTCTTTTTATCTTACAACACATAGGTAGTGTTTCACAATGTAATTTCAGTTCATATGAACCAGTTGCTTAGATTAGAGAGATATACCGGGAATTCACTTTGGTAATAACTTAATTAGAGGGAAGTATATAATGTAATCACGCCGTTGTCTTACATTTCCATTCGAGTACCATAAGATTTTAATAAAGACTTTTCTAGAAAAAATAAATAAAAATTAAGATTAGTTTATATTTTTTTTTGTAAAAGTTTTTATTTTTTATTTTTTAACTTGTATATAACTAATTTTAAAAATCAGTGTTACATGTTTCATTGAAGTCGATGGGAACAGAGTCAACTTAAGTTGTAGGAATTGGATATTTAAATTTTAGTAGTAGTGTTTGACTAATATGTACAAAAATTTTAATATTGCGTTCGCTGTTAAAACAATTTATGAGAAAAATAAAGAATGTAATATCATCTTTAATTGTTTGCAATAAAATAGAAAACAAGAATAATTTATTATAATTATCACGTGATATTATCATCTGCTTTATGTTTTAAGTTTTAGAAAAATAATTTTAGGATATACTTTTTTTAAAATGATTATATTTAATCATTTACAAACAATAATAAATTACTTTTTTTTCTTAATATACATAGTTTTTGTACTTTTTGAAGGACAAACTTGGGTGTTATACATCATATGAATGTAGCATTACTTTTCTATTAACCTGCATTAACTTATAAAGTTAATATTAGGCAAATTATATAAACTAAATTTAAATATTGATAAAAAATAAACTAAATAATAATGAGTTTGTATTTTTTGTAATTTGGAGAGAATGCGGATGGGTTGATTTTACAATGGGGTATTTTGGGAATATGAGAAAGAGGAATTGGTACTATTTAAACAGAGAACAAACCCTAAACACAGCTCAACACTACTTGATCTTATCTGAGCAGTGGAAGCCACTGCACGGGGATGCATTTCCGATTCTTTCACTTGCGGTTGTGACGGTGACGGCGGAGCCTCCGTTCTTGGCGGCTCTGCCCCCCGATCCGCCTCCACGAAAGATTGAATGCATTTCGCAGTTGGAACCTTGCAATGAAGACTGCCCGCGGTTGGAGCCCCCTCTCTGCACTGCTTAGCATTGCTTTGGGGCTGTGATGGTCGCGCGGGCTCTCCAAAATCATTATTCCCCACTATATTTTTTTTACCGTCTCTTTTATTTGTCGGTGTTTTTTGTTTTGATGTTTTGTGCATTTCTACTGTTTGTTTACGCTTATTTTCTCATATAACGATGCTTTATTTCACCGATTGAATTAAATTAAACCAATTTACTCTAATTATAGATGTATAACCTTTATAGTCCGAACTCTGATTCATTGAGATGCAATTTCTTTGCTAATTAATCGGTTTTTCATTTTTCTTTGCCGTCGGAGAGTGTAGGACGGGAATGCAGACGAGTGCAGAAGGGAGACAGAGTAATGCGACGTTTCGTTTCGCAATCGTAAGCAAAGATTTTCTTGAGATGTGTTTTGAAGTTCACAAATCTTGTTATATTTGTTTCTGCATTATACTCACGAAACTAGTTTGTAATTAAATTTCGTTTTGTATATTTGAGTATAACCTGCACAATTTCACTTACCGGTGTATATATAAACATTTGTAATTCTTATTTGGTACTTGTTTTATTTTATTATAGTCTCCTGTGTGCATGAAATATGTATGTTGTCAATTTTTAACCCTTCCAATTAAATGTTCTTGATGCTTATCAATTGGAGTCACACCTGGCGTGCTAGATAAGGTGATCAACTGGAACTTAGTCTGGCAAACCTAACGCCAATAATAGACTTAATAATTTTTAAATTTTCAGGAAATTGAGTAACATCTATAGTTTCAATATTTCATCATTTCATGATATAAACCACCTTTCTTATCAAATCTGATATTACGACGTATTTAATTTCATTTACAACTGGATGAAACTGTCTTTATAGTTGCAGATTGTCACAATATTCAAAATAATATAAATGGAACTGTTAGGCTTACCAATATACATATGGGCTTGATGGTTCATGGCTCAATCTGTTGAACTCTCGGGAATTACGCAGGTTAATTAGCCATTTTAGTTTTGTTTTATTTTATATTTTCGTTAAGTAATTAATTAGTATTGGAATGTTCATAAAACTTTCATGTAAAAATATTTTTTAATAGTTTATTGTATATTGGATGTTTGATATATTGATTTCTTTTTATTATTCTAAGAGAGGTGAATGACGTGGGTGAGAATTTCTTTTAGATCTATACTTTCGGTATCTATTCATTATTATTTTTATTAATCTTGGATATTACAGTTTTGATCAATTTTAAAATTATATATATATGTATATCGTGTCAATACATACTCATTCATTTTAAAGCGAATCAACATAGATTGGGTTAAAATATTGAGTTTTATGAGTTTTGACCTCTATGAATGTAATTATAGTATCGACTCCACGATTGTAAGTCCTTACCACTTTAAAAGGGCAATAGTACCAAACAATGTCATCACTTGATTTAAGTTTTTAAAGTCTTGGAACCTATAATTCTTCTGTATTTGCCTACAAAAGATCAATTATGATAGGTTATGTAAAAAGATGATTTCATTTTATCGTGGCAAGCCAACTACTATAACGGCTAGAGGTTATAAGTTACTGATCTTGTCAAAAATTGGTCATCTGTCAATTTTGACGCTTAGTTAAAAAGATTAAGACATTGATGATATTTTTAACTCATTTTAAACGTCACTCATAATGGCACAAACGAAAAAAATTATTTGGCCACAAAAAAAAAAAAAACGCACACCTACCACTTCTTTACTCGCTAGCATAGCACCGTGAATAAAGTTACTGAAGAAATATTGGTTGTTGATAATAGTCCTCTGATTTCGTTAAACATAAATGCCATGCTCACGTAACTATATGCATAATACCTTGTATTGATGTAGTTATCATTTATCTTTTTATCTTTCATTTTCATCTTATAAATTTGCCACAACTTGTAAATTTATGTTGTATAAGGTGTGATAGTTAACCATTAGCGGACACACGCAAATGAGAGTAATGAGCCAGAAGCTTATTTATGGACAATAATTTGGATTCCCAGCTGAAATAAACATTTTAAGAATGAAAAAAACAGTAATGGGCCTTCGATTCAGCATTTTGGACTGACCAATTGTAGGCTAAAGCTTCCTGCACCCTATCAAATTTCACCTCTCACCCCATCGAAACATTCCGGAAAATGTTTTGCGTAAAAGGAGGGGTGATTGATTTTGAATTTTTTTCCAATAAGTGTTTATTGTATTCTGAAAACTAAATTCCTAAAGTGATAGGAAAAGTGATAACGTGTAAGAAGAAAATTATAGGATGCAGTGATTGTCATAATAGTATTCTATTTAGAGATAAAAGGTAATATAATGCAATAAAAAATATATGAAGTATGAAGATGTCATATCATTACTAATGAGCTTATGTGAGAAAAGAAATAGAAGAGATAAACCAAGTCAAAAAGATTATGAATACGTTTCATACATATTAGACACGAGGATGAATGAAGTTATAAAGGCTTACATTGTTTTCAAAGTCCACAAATTGGAACGAAGTATTTTAATTTTGACAGTTCAGATAGCAATTTGAAAATTGTTGTTATCTTCTGATAATAAGATATTAATTAGTTAATGAAATTCATAACTAATAACATACTTGTATAACAAACAAGCTTAAATGATTTAACCTCAGTTGCATACTTACATTACCATATAGAAAATTATACAATTAATAACCAACTAAATCAATTTAGATCCTTTTAAGCCACTTAGATTTTCCACTAAATGTGCTCTAGGAATCCAAAGCCAAAAGATGTCATTGCCTTTTTAATATAGAAAATCAACTGTCACCATTTAACTCATCAGTAACCTAAATGACTAATTGGACTAATAAACTAAAATTGCATCATTAACACTATCTTTTATGCATCTTTCCATGTTTGAGTAAGTGCATTTTGCAGACACCATTAATGATAAAGTACAGTTCTCAATAAAAATTTCTATTCTTGACCTATGGGTCCATTGCTAATCATTGACACCCTTGATTTTTCTTGGCATATATGGTGGATTATTAGTCCCCTGTCAACTCGTACATAAGTTTGTTCTGCCAATGATCATTCACCTATAAAGAATGAAAGGCAATGGTAGACATGTTCAAAGTTGGTATCGATGCAGATTTAGACTGAGACTGTAACCCAAAAATACTATAAACAAAATATTACCAAAAGCAACTTTCAGTTGCAATTTGCTTAGCCGACAAACCATGACTCAACACAATAGTTGAAACATAATCAACAAAAGAATAATTAAATTTTATGATTTGATCCAGACCAATCACCTTTCTTGACAGGAGAGCTCAAAAAATTACGGCTCAAGGTAATGAAAGACTCTTGCAATGATCTATTATCTAAAATCTTCCCAATCTAATGACAGATTTGTGTGGGAAGAAAGGTTTGTATGCTTGAAATACCTAACCAGGAGAGTTTATATTTTGAGGCAAACCACTTTTTTAAGACCAATCATTGACAATTTGGCATCATAAAAGAATAATTGGTAGGAGACATATTATCTGCAAAAGGTGTTAGATGAGCACAATTTAAAAATATTGCTCTTAACTCTTTTATGATATATATTATAGATCATGGGTCCATTACCTAAAAGTCTCCTTCATCTCTCTCTTTCTGTCTGTCCTTTCTTTATCTCCACATATATATATATATATATATATATATATATATATATATATATATATATATATATATATATATGTGTGTGTGTGTGTTCAATAATGTTGGTCTCAAACTTTTTAAGATATAGAATTAGAATTTGTGGAAATAATCCTCTTTTGCCTTGCTATGTACCTTTTAGTTTATATCAGCAGTCTATGTCATAACCTCTCTCTATCTCTAGGGTAGTTAGAATTTTGAAAGATTAGCAGTTAAACTTACCATACAAGGTCTGAGAGTTAGGAAGGATGGTCAAATACAAATTAGGTTGGAGTGATGGGTTTAATGTTGTACTGATTAACAAATTATGATGAAATCAAGGTGTTAGTAATTTGAGATTACCCTTTGCACAATTTTGCTCTGGAAACAGATTTCTATAACTATAAGTAGAAAAGAATCTTAACGTGGCATGGTTTAGGTGATGACAGGGAATGGATGTTGACCCCTCAACAAAGGGGATAACACCAAACAAATCCATGACAGAACTTGGATTAAATACACAAAGTGGTTAAGGTTGTGGACTATTATTCTAATGTTTTGGTTGAATTGGTATGAGCACAGTATTCTTGTTCATTTTAATTGTAGGACTAAAATAAGTGACTCCAACAGTTAAAAAGAAAGTGAAAACACACCTTTGGCTTTTAATTTTGGCCCCCCTTTTGTCAGAGAAATTTCATTAGGAAAGAAAACTTGATCTCATGCATGAGTTCAATGAATTTGCTGTGTTGAACTTGGTCTAATACTCTGAATTCGATGAATTTATCGTGTGCTCATATCTCAGATGAAAACAATTACATGAGTCCTTATTTGTTTTGAGTACATTGAGACAGAATTGAACCAATAAGAAAACACAGTCGGTTAGAAGAGAGAGAGAGGGAGTGGAGTAGGAGTCAGTGATCTAGTGGGTTCCTGCAGCAGACCCCACCTTTTCAAGTTTATTACTTTTTTTTTTGTTTTATTCAAATTTTCTGGTTGAGCCACCTTTGAAGCCCCACAAGTCCAAACTCTAAAGAGAGCATGAGACAAGTTTGCTTGGACAACATATTGGGTACCACAGAATGAGTTTCTCAATCTCAAATGTTTTCAACCAGGGACAGCCATAAAGCAAGCCAAACAGACTAATCAATCAGGTTTCTTCATTGAGAAGGAGAAAAGAAAGAGATAGAGACACCCCATGAAAGATAAAAAGTTGCAAAGAGGATCATATCTGAGAAAAAGACTGGACCCTCTTGTGCCAACTTACAACACATAGATTAGATATTATTTTGACAAGAAAGCCTTGATCTTTCCATGCTCTACCACCTTCTCAATTTAGACTCTTTTTTATCCAAAACATACACATACAGAGCTAAGGTAAACACTAAACACAGCACATGACACCATATGTATTCATGTCAGAGCAACACCGCCTTTCTTTTCATGTAAATTCAATTTTAATCACGACAATGTTTCAGCTTCAGAGGAAGATGATAATGGTCTGAGAAAAGTTTGCATGGCGAGCCACAGAATAGGAGAACTCGGTTTGTCTGAGTCGGGACCTTCAAGTCACCACATCCCTTATGGAGTGCTTCAAGGAATAAACACTAATCCAGTATCAAGCTTAATGTATTCTTCAATAATATCATCATCCTTTGAGTTTTCAGGCATAGCTGAATTCTTAAGGAATAATATATTTATGGTGATTCATTGTTCAATTCATTTTATAGATATGACTGGTTTGTTTGATTTGAAAGTTTTTTTGTTCTGTTTTGTTTTGTTTCTTAGCAATCAAGGATCTGCTTTTGATTTTGGGGAGCTGGAGGAAGCAATTGTTCTGCATGGAGTCAAGGGTAGAAATGATGATGACAAAGCATGTATGTTTCCGTTTTCATCAGTTGTGCTTTTTCTCTGACGTTTGATAAGCATAACCAACTCTTTCCAAAAGCATGGAGAAAAAAGAGGTGGTGGAGGGGTGAAGGATAAGAAGTTTGAATATGTCTAAAGAATGCGCAGTGGGGGGTTACCATTTCCGATACAATAATGATTCTGAGACAATAGACTTGGATGGCGTGGGGTTACAATCTTAGAAACTGACCTCTTTGCATGATTTACTGACTCCATAACTGATGAAAAGTTGGATTAGGTTCCTCTGCCTTTTTTTGTTGTTATAATTGAAAGTCCTCTGGTCTTTATTTTGGTAATCTTCAACCCCTTCGGTTTGGTGATCCTCTTGAGATTTTGCTTTTGTGATTCTTGCAGCTTTATTCACAGCCAGACCTGCAGCTACACTGGAAATGTTCCCTTCATGGCCAATGAGATTCCAACAAACCCCAAGAGTACTAGTCTCCTACTTCTCCATCTTTGACCATTTATTTAAACATGCTTAATTACTTGTGCTTACAAGTTCAAGAAATCTCAATATTTTATATTCCTTTTATTGTGAAAATGATATTCTCCAAATCCTCAGCCTTGTGATTTGATATTATTTCTTCTAGACCGTCTCTGATATCAAATATCTGAATCAAAAGAAATTTGGTGGCTTTCCACATACAGGGTGGTTCAAAGTCAGGAGGGGAAAGCACTGATTCAGGTCTTTCCAGCAAAACTGAGCCCCCCTTCGAGGCAGAATCTCCCATGAGTAAAAAGGCATCTTCTTCAGATCACCAGGCTTTTGATCAGCAGCATCTGCAGCACAGGCAGCAGCTTCAACAGGATATGGCAAGTGATGCCGCAAGAACAGCCTCTTCACAGAATCAATCAGCAGCCAAATCACAAGAAAAGGTCTCTCTCATTCAGGGTCTCTTTTCTTTTTTGTCTCAAACTTAAATTTGTTGAAAATACCATCATTTACTAAATATGATCACTTTTATCTCAATCTTAATTCACCATGCTATAAAGTAGTCTTTCCAGGAGACTAAACTCCAGTTGGTCTCTCCATAGGGTCTACACCTCAACAAAGGTCATTAAACCACTGTTTTTCACTGTTAATCTCTCAGTTCTCTCTTTCCATATCCCCAAAACTCGGGGAAAGTTGGCCTTTTAAATGCTATTTTTACTGTTTTGATCTGTCCCTCCTCTTCCTCTCTCTCCCTCTCTCTCTTGTATCTTCACAGAGAAGGCACAGATCCCAACAGCTTTCAGAAAATCAAAAGAACACAGAGTTTTCCTGATTCCTGAACGATTTTCTGATGAATGTCTGACATGAAATATGATAGAGATATACTGAGAAGGATGTGGACAAAGTACGAACAAAAAACAAATTGAGAATCTTTTCAGTACTTATCAACGTTTCTCATTAAAGTGACCCCCTCACTTGGCTCAATATAGAGAAAACTCGGGTTCTTATCCATAGTCAAATTTGGAGTTCGAAATCTAAACCAAAGTTTACACCAAAACAATGGATGGTAACGATGCTTTTTGCTACCCATATCATATTGATGATTGCATGACTCTAGAGAAATGGCCCAAGGGGCCTCAGGATTCAGAAATGCTTCCCAGAGTGAGCACTCTAATATGTCATGTTTTGTTTTGGATTAAGAGTTTAGCACTTTCTTTTTGCTAAAACTCAGATAGATGGGAGGAAGTTGAGTAATATGTAACAGTTTCTTCTTTTTCTACCTCGTTTATTTGGTTACTAATATGATCACATTTTCTGGCTTGTAGTCCTGAGTTCTACACTGTGTTGAGCATATTAACATTTCTCTGCATCTCACCATTTTCATTTCTTCCCCTTCTGAAATCATCAATGTCTTTTAAATAATCTTTTCTGGATCCTTTCTCTTGCAGAGAAAGGGAACTGGTTCAACATCAGAGAAACCACTTGATGCAAAGGTTATTAACTACTTTTCCCAAGTCTTTCTTTTTCTCACTATTTTTTGATTATGAGGCTTTACATAGAATCTAATGTAAGATTTTGTTGCTGTCCTCAGACATTAAGACGTTTAGCTCAAAACAGAGAGGCTGCAAGGAAAAGCCGTCTCAGGAAAAAGGTGTGTCCTTCAAATTGTGCACAAACTCAGTTAGTTGTTGAGAAATGAACATATATAATATCTCAGAAAGTGGCAACTGCAAAAGAGATACATAGTTTACTGCATTTTTCTTCTACGTATGGAACAGGCTTATGTGCAGCAACTAGAATCAAGTAGATTAAAGCTTACCCAGATAGAACAAGAACTCCAAAGAGCACGCTCTCAGGTTCTCTAGTAATGTATTACAATTTTATTTTGTATGTAACTTTTTCTACTTTTAATGATTATTATTTGAGTTGTTAATTTGTAGGGCTTGTTCGTGGATTGTGGTGGTGTTGGAAGCAATGTAAGCTCTGGTGAGTTTTCTCTTGTTGATTTGAAATGAAGTGCCATTTTCTAATCCTCCAAACTGAGAAAGATAAAAAGGCCTATTGAAATATCTGCATTTGACCAGAATCTGTGGCTAGATAATTCGTGTTTGAATAATAAAATCAAAAGGCCAATGTTTGAATTTGATAAACATATTCTATGTCTAGACATACGACCTTTTCATAACATATTATATAAACTATAAAAGCCACTTTATGCGCTTCGGCTTTTCAGAGAAGAGAATTATTCCATTCTGATACTGCTCTTTTCGACTTAAGGTAAAATAATACGGTTTTAGAGTAAAAAGCTTATAACAGACAATATAATAGTTTTAAATCATTATAAATAGAATCACACTTTCTAATGAAAAGGAAATGCACTACATAATATGATTAATCAATTTATCTATGCAAGGAAATAAAATAGTGCTGAGTGTTTCATTAGTGGTCACATTCAACTGGTCACCAAATCAACCAACATTTTAACAGTAAAAAATATAGTACCACTATTAACAAGTAACATATGTATAAAATATAAAGTAATAATCAGATTTGAACCACCACCACATATATATTATATTGCAATTTAATATGTATACTGATATAATCAATCACAGCAATTATTGATTAAGTAATGATAAATAACAATAATATGGTTTTGTTATGCAGCGGGAGCCGCAATGTTTGACATGGAATATGGAAGATGGTTAGAAGAAGACCACAGGCTAATGGGGGAGCTTCGGAACGGGTTGCAAGTACCCTTATCAGATAGTGATATGAGAGTGATGGTGGATGGATATCTCTCCCACTATGATGAGATTTTCAGGCTCAAGGGTGTGGCTGCTAAATCAGATGTGTTCCACCTTATCAATGGCATGTGGACTTCCCAAGCTGAACGTTGCTTCCTCTGGATTGGTGGTTTTAGACCCTCTGATCTCATCACGGTGAGTACACTATACATCCACTGCATAAAGAAAAAAATCAGTATTAAAACAATATTCATATCAGTGATGACAAAATGCAAAGCTTGTGGAATCCATATATTGCTTAATGTAGTAAAGATAATTAATGGTATAGACAAGGAACATGCTAATTTATTTGGTCACTCCAAGTCTCAAGGGTGAGTCGTTTTCTTTTGATTTTGGAAATTGAGAATATCAGTTTTTTGGAGAACGAGATAAACAACTTTTTCGGTAACAGCATTGCTTTACTGTTATTAGTAATTTGTCCCATGTCAGTGGTTGTGGCAGTGAATAACTGTTCCAATGTCGTAGGGAAATTTGCAGCCAACAATTACTAATCTTACTAATTACCATTACCATGACTCATCAAATATTATAATTCTTAATTTCTTAAACACTGTAATGTATCCAAGACCGACACATAGGATAATACTGTATTGTTGTTATTATTGTTGTTGTTTTGGTAGATGCTGATACAACAATTGGAGCCACTAGCTGAGCAACAGATAATGGGGATGTATGGCCTGAGACATTCCTCACAGCAAGCAGAAGAAGCACTCTCTCAGGGCCTTGAACAGTTGCAGCAATCTCTGGTGGACACCATTGCTGGAGGCCCGGTTGTTGATGGTGTGCAACAAATGGTCGTTGCCATGAGCAAACTAGCCAATCTTGAAGGATTTGTTCGTCAGGTAAAACAAACTTTAAATTGCATACACATTTTAATCAGTAACACAGAAGACAGTAAAGAAATGTATTAGAAAATGAGTTACAAGTTTTCTTTTTTAACAGATTTGGTTTGTCAAGTTTTTCTTTTTTCTTCTTGGGTGAATTCAGTATTTTTTCAAGTACAAAAATTTGTTGGGGGGTGGAGATAAAGCCTCATGGGGACCTGACATATGTGTGACATTCAGGTTCTGTTTAACTAATGATTTTCTGTGGTTTTTGTCAAAATTTGATTAATTTTTATGGTTTAGATGCCTATTGGCTTATAAACTTGCTAGTTGAAAATGGAAACCATGTTAATTGCACTTGGGCAATGGCATCTTTTACCTTCTTTTGACTTTTGGAAAAGATTTCTAGGATAGCTATGACACTTTATTACGCTTTTAACTGTTTCTACATAAATAAAGAAATGAGTCCATGATTAGTTAGCAACGGTTGAAATGCTACTTTCTTTCTAGTCCATATATTTCTTTTGCTTATTTTAGGCCTCACATTTGTGCTCTTTATCATAGCTAATATTCTTTTGATCATCACTTTATTTGTTTGAACTTGAGAATAATTAATTCCTCCCCGATTTCCATCTATTTTCTGCATGTGTTGCTTTCATTTAATATGATTTTTTTTGCTTAATTATATATATATATATATATATATATATATATATATATATATATATACACACACACACACAGATAACTGGCTATATTACTTAAATTATCTTAACTTCTCGGTCATCACGTCTCTCTAAGTATATTGTTTCTTGCCAATTGTTTTCGTTTTCTTGTGAGTTAGAACCTTCTTTATTATCAAAATATTGGGTTTATATGCATCTGATGTAGTTTTTCCATTTTAAATGTCTCAGTCAGAAGTTGGTTTTAGAAAGCGATGGCTACATTGAAAAAGAAAACTTGATAGAATTATCATCATTACCATTTTAAAAGGACAATGTCACTGTGATTTCTAATTTATTAAATTGCAGGGTTGTAGCAGAAAACAAATTATACTACTTTATTCAATGATTAGTGACTGTCAATGAAATTTATTGATTAACCAAACTCACCAATTTGCACCCCTTTCTTTGACTCTAGCCAACATTTCATAATGTTTTCATTTGAATTTAACTAGGTATATATATATATATATATATATATATATATATATATATATATATATATATATATATATATATATATATACATAGAATACCACTCCCCATTATTCTTAACAAAGTATTTGCAGTTTTTAGAGAAACAAGCACTTTCTCTTGCTAGAGACCAATACTAGTAATGGTTTTATTGGTGAGAAACTTAGTGCTGTTGTAACTTGCAGAGTAAAACTGAATGTAATCATATAATAATGACTTTCAATTATTTCTAATTTAGAAACATATTAATTCTTAATTTCTTGATTATTAACTCCATAAAGGGTTGATGTTTATTTATGAATTGAAGGCTGATAATTTGAGGCAACAAACACTTCATCAGTTATGTCGATTACTCACAGTTCGTCAAGCAGCACGATGCTTCATTGTCATTGGAGAATACTATGGACGTCTTCGAGCCCTTAGTTCTCTCTGGGCATCAAGACCACGAGAGTAAGCTATTCACAATTCTCTTACAATGAAACACAACCTTTTAATTAATTTCACCGAGTAGAATGATGTTGTTTTTCTTTAATGTTTTTATGTCTCTGATACTTCTTTTTTAATTGCTTTTGTCATTTTATTTATTTATTTATTAAGTTTATATATATCTCTTACACATACTTCGTAACAATTTTCTCTTGGAATACTGAAACAGGACCTTGATCGGTGATGATAACTCATGCCAAACAACAACAGAAATGCAAGTGGTCCAACATTCTCAGAATCATTTCTCGAGTTTCTGAGAGATGTAATTAAAATCCATTAGCACGAAAATTAAGAAGCTTGTTACATGTGGTTGGGCTGCTTTTATGTCTTCAAAAAAATGTTTATTTATTTTTCTTTTCAATCTTCCACGCTCCCTAGTGTTTCTATGATTGTAAATGTAAAAATTTAGCTTCTATGTGCATGCAAGATGAGAAAGCTCCTACTTTAGCTGAAAGGGAAATAGAAAAAAAAATTGCAGTTTATGAGAATGTGCATGTTGGCATGTGTATTTTTACATATGCCATTGATATATGTAGATAAAATATCCATAATATATTATAACTCTATATATGCCTAGTTAGGTATTACTTGTTTTTGTAACACTAATATATCTATATATAAATACCTAACATAGCTTGATTAATGAGTTTAGAAAAATATATAATTGAAGTGGAGAGAAATGAGAGAAAGAAAGAAGAGGTTGTTGAGTTGCATTTATGTTGGTAGTGGTTGTGGTTGGAAGTGGAGTGTTGAGTGGAAAATGAAAAGGTAAAAAAAGGTATGAGTAAAGAGGATGTTGTCTTATTAAGGTGGTTCATTGCAGAATTTGGTATCTAAAAAGGAAAAGGGTTGTTTTTATGTTCTTTATGAGGTTGCAAATGGGAGAAGGATTGCTTTATTTTGATTGGTATGAAGTGGTTGCAATTTTAGGTTTAGTTTATCAATGCAAAAGAGAGAAAAAGAAAGAAAGAGGAGGGAAAAAATGAAGAGGGTTGTTTTTGTTTTTTTGCTTCTGATCATAGGGATAGAATATAGAGGAGAAGATTTGGATTTTATGAAAAATGTAAAAGCATGGTCTGAGTGTGATAGAGAGAATTGCATGTAACTTACACTCTATTATGAGTCCCCTTCACTATCAGACACCAGATATACTAATATCATTATTTATTTTAAACAGGTGTATTCATTGTTTCAATAACTTCCTCTTCTAAAAGATATAAATGTCAGATTTATCACAATGCACTACAGCACACACTGTAAAACTATAAGGACCAGACAAATTCAATATCACCATCAATATATTATTTTATTATCATTATTTAATTATAAGTTAAGTTTTTCATAAAAGGTTTAACTGACATGTGAAATTGTTTCCTAGGATTTTAACTGGTACAAAAACATCACTTACGTAAAATTTTAATGGATTTAATTAAAACTTTAGTGATTTTATAGGCGGTTAATAATATACATAATATATTTAACTTTACTGGCAATAGTAATTACAATTTATGTTAGATAATAAAGTAACAGGAAGGTAATGTTAATGTCAGCTTAAACTTTAGATTTTCATTGTTAATGATAAAGAAAAACACTACTTTAATTTATAGTTTAAATACTTTAATTTATAACTATTTATTAAAAATAAATATAGTTAAAATATAAATGCAGTAGGTAGTAAGATAAGTTTTCAATCTGTTATTAATTTATAGTTTAAATGTAGTTTTATCATAATAATAAAAAGTTATATATATATATATATAATAAAGTAATTATGTAATATTTTTCAAGCTTTAAAAGATTTGGTTCATTTGACATCACTCATCGAGAGCTTTTCTAATAACAAAGTATATAATTGTCACTTTCATTACTCTTTCCGAAAACTTTTCGAATAAAATTCACTTTTAGTACAACTATACAAAGTTATCATTTATTACTTTTCATCACTCACTACATATAAGAATTTATTTATTTATATTTCCAAATAAACACATATTAACAAGTCATCACAAACATATTAAATAACATCTACTTTTGTAATTTAGACTCACAAAAAACTACATCACGTACAAATAAAAACAATAAAAGAAAAATAAGAATAAAATATATAAGCTTCTTTCTCTTTTAAATCTATTTACTTATAATTTTCTCTCACCTAAGAGTCACTCATTTAATATGTATATTTGTGAGATTCACAATCATCCTTAAAATCCTAAAGATTTTAGGTGACATTTTTAATAACAAAAATCTCTTGTATATAATGAAAATTATACACATAATAAATCTTATATCTTTTAATAAAATCTATTTAAAAAATAACCATCATATGTAAAATTTTCATTAAATTTATATTATAATAATCATATTATATAATTTCTAAATAAATAAATTTCTTAAATAATTAATAAATAATAAATCTTTCTAAATAATAAAAATAATAATAAATCACATTAAATATATATTTTGTAATTATTATAATTAGAGTCTTATCAATTCTACTTTCATTCAAATATACAATACAATTCACTACTGAATAAGAACTTTTATCTTTTACCTGCATATATATATCTTAAAAAAATAAAGTTTTATTTTCACTTTAATATGACATATTTTTAATTGAACATGTGATAGACACTAGTACAAAATGTGTTTTTAAACTCGCACAATAGACCTCTCTTTACACCAAACCACTGCCTATCCAAACACGGTGGCAATTTTGTTATTAACGAGACCTTATAGGCCTCGGTTCAGACTAGACCGGCGCCAAAAAGAGTTACCACTTCGGTTGTGAAGGCAACTGGTGCCTAATTAGCTGGTTTCTGACGCGGTTAAGAGAAACCCAAGGTGGAAGGGGTATATTTCATCGGTTGGTAGGAAGGACCGAGGCATATAAGCCTCTACTGCCTCAGGCACAAGAAGAACCGAGGCATATAAGCCTCTCTTATTTCCCCAAAAATTTTCCCCAAATGTTGAAGGAAAACCTAGCTCCCTCGCTCTCGCTCTCGCCTCCCTTCGCTCTCGCTCTCGCCTCCCTCCCCTCGCTCTCGCCTCCCTTCGCTCTCGCTTCGTCGCTCTCTCGCTGGCTCGCTCTGAAGACTACTGCTCCAAAATCTCCTGCGAGTGCGTCGCCTCTAGAGGGAAGAGCAACCGGTGGTGGTGCGTCAATGGTGGCAGCGGTGCTAGGTGGTGATGAACGGAGTGTCGTGATGGTGTGTCAATGGAGTTTTTTGGTGAAAAAGGTGAGTGCGATTGGGGTTTTTCTGATGTTGATGGTGGTGGTGTGAATTAGGGTTTGATGACGGCGGAGGAGGAGAAGCGGCAGAGGCAGCAACGATTGAGGTGGCGGAGGAGGAAGCGAACAGCGACTCTGCGGCTCTGTAAGGGAGACGAACGGTGCGGGGACGGGGACGGGAGCGGCTCTGTTCGCTGGTGTCTCTGTGGCGGAGAATGTCTCGGTTTGAGAAGGTGAGATTTGGGTATGTTCGCTGCGTTTGGGTTTCTTTGAGAGCTTAGAGCTTTGTTGCATCTGTGTTGGGTTTGACCGTGAGGAAGTCCACCTTCGAGGTAGCCAGTAGCCAGACGACGAACAGGTTCAAACTAGATGACAGTAGACTCTTGGGTTGGGGGCAGATTGAGCTTAGTTGGGTCTTATGCAATTTTGGAGGGCAGTAGACCGTGAGGAACATTTTCTGTGCTTTTTGCTTCAGTGCTTTCTGCTTTCAACAGGCTGGAACATTTTCTGGAAAATCGAAAACCACTATACTGCCTCGGTTCAGGTCCCAAGCGAGGCAGTAGAATCCGAGATATTGACTCGGTTCAGCAGAAACCGAGGCAAAATCCTATCGTTTTTCGACTCGGCTCCCAACCGAGGCAAAAAGAGGTAAACTTTTTACCTCGTCTGTATATGCCTCGGTTACGGAACCGGTGTCTATAACCGAAAATAACTGAGGTCATATCCCTTGAGTGCACTAGTGAGATGTTATTGTTATTGTTAAAATATTTTTACGCAAATTTATTTTTTATATTAATTTTAATGCTATTTTTAAAATTTTAACATATATATACAATTTTCATATAATTTCTTAAATGAGTAACAAAAATCTCAAATAATTTATAATAATACCTATGTAATAAATTTTAAAATTCTTAAAACTATATTAAATATTAACTATAAATAATAGAATATTGTACTTTATTGTAATTTTTTATTCCTTACTTTTCCTTTAAATTTAGTGTCTAAATGTTTAATTATATGTAATTTAATTTAATATTCTATTTTGAAACATTTACTTAATTTTTGGACTAAAATATTTGTAAAATAAATCAAAAGGTAAATATAAAGTAAATACATGTTTTCCCTATGACGGGAGTACTTTGTTTTTGTCAAAATATTAAATTATAGCTTATAATTAAACTTATAAAAAAATTCATGAATAACAACTAAAAGAAAAAAACTAATTAGTCACCCCACAAATAAAAATTATAAAGATGATCACTGTCTTGTAACGTGTGAAAAAAGAAATTAAATAAATTCCATAAAAATAAACATAACTTTTTTATTATTTGACAATATTAGATTGATTAAAAATATATTACAATTAAAAATCATTTTCATCGTAGAGAATGATCAATAAATATAATTTGACAATTATGATTCAATTTTTTTTAATAGAAATCACTTATTCAAAGTATATATTTAACACCACACAAAAAAACTATTAAAATAAGATTAATTCATTATCAGTAATAATAATAAAACTATTATTAAGTGTATCAATTATACATAATATATTAGTTTTTCATGATAAATATTATTTTTTATATTTTAATATTTTAACGTTATCTTGTAGATCTTTCTGTTATTTCAAAGATCAGATTCTTCATTAAAAAAATTGTACATTATTTGTTCAGGATAGTACTTGCAACAATTTCTCTTAAATACAAAATATTCTTATTATTCAAGCACAATCCTGCTTTACTCTTAGTATATAAGTACAAGTGGAAGTGATTTATAAACATAATACACTCATGTATTTTATTTTCTTTTCAACATTTTTGATAAAAAAACTACCTTTCCTTTTATTTTTATCCTTATAAGAAAATAAGCTAATTATATTTTTAGTATATCTATTTTTTTAATTTTCTGTTTAAATTTAGTAAGAATAAAATTTAAGAGAATAAATTATATTAATACATGGAGGGGAAAAAACTTGTGTTAATGTACACCTTAGTTAAGCAAGATTTTATTAACTTGAAGAATTGAATTTAAAGAAAAGGTTAAAGAAACAGAGTTTATGGGACACCAAAATTATTTCTTTCTAATCAATCTTGATTACTATTTAATCAGTTTTAAAGGATAAAACAAGATTTTAAGGATAAACACCTATCTCCAACTAGACATAACCCTTCTTCTAACATTTTGTAATACTAAACACTCCTTGTTAAGGATACAAAGCTATTCCAATAAGCTATATATATACAGAGAACCTGAGCTCTGCTCTGTTTCTGTCATATATATAAATAAATAAATATATTAATCTCTGCAATTAGTTTATCCCAATATAATTATCTAGATTAATTTAGTTACATGGGTTTCTTTCAACTGTAATTGAAACTCCTAAACCATAAGTTACATTTATTTTTTTTTAATTTATAATGAACCATTAATTCAAAATGAAGTGATTGAATAAAAAATAAAGATAAGAGAAGGTTAGAAAGAAAGTGAGATGAATTTTTTTATCATATATTATAGTTAAATATTACTTAATAGTTAAATGTTTAAAAGTTGCATAAATTTATTGTTTATTTTTTTATATTTTTATGGTCAAAATTCATTTCTGTAATCTCTTGGAGTAAAAGTATTACTTGATACTCTCCTTACCGTACGTAAAATTTGTACGTGCATGCATGCTGATATCTACGCGTGAATTGGGGCTGTGGGCGCATATCTCACATGCATATTCGATAAAAACAATGACATGCATATTCGAATAAAAACAAATAACGGTTAACGTAGACGAACCGAACTCATTCACGGTTCATGCAGAAGGGTTCTAAGTAAAGTTGAATATTTTTTTTTTCACTCAATTATCAATTTAATTTATTATTCAGACAAATTTCAGTTATTTAAAGTTTAACTATTTCCCAAATCCATCCTTTACCATTGGTATCTATTAATTAATTAATTAACTAATCATCATAGAAAGAATAAATGATTGCTCAAAAGTTTAAGTATACAAAATATATTAGACTGCTGAGTGAAATTAGTAAGTAATAATAGTGTAGAATTTATTTTAAAGCATAGACAATAAAAGAACAAATTTATTCACATTTAATTCCTAAACAATGATACATAGTGTGAATTGAAAAATAAAAATAATAACACAAAACTATACTCTAAAACTAAACAAAAAAATTGTCTAATGTTATGTCATATGCCAGATAAAAATTGTCTATGTTATGTAATATCTAACTTTTGAACAGTGATATAATCGAATATTGATCAAAAACTATAATTATTTAATGATAAAATGAACATTATATAATCCAAAATTAAATCATAAAACAAAATTTCTAATGTTGCATCACACTAAATAAAAATAATGTCTAATGCTATGTCATCTAACTACGAATTCGAACAATCCAAAACTAAATAAATAAAAAATTGTCTAATGTTATATTACATACCAAATCAAAAAACAAAAATGTCTAATGTTAGGTCACATCTAACTTCTGAAGAGTAATACACAATCCAAAACTAAATCAAAAAATAAAATTATTTAATAACTTCTGAATAGTGACACACAATCAAAGAATGAATCAGAAAAAAAAATGTAATAACTTCTGAAAAATGACCCACAATCCAATACTAAATCAGAAAACAAAATTATGTAATAACTTCTTAACAGTGACACACAATCTAAGACTAAATCAGAAAGCAAAATTATGTAGTAACTTCGGAATAATGACACACAATCCAAGGATAAATAAGAAAACAAAATTATATAATAACTTTTTAATCAGTGACACACATTTTATTATTACAATATATTATTTTTTTTAAGAAAATTGAATCATTTCTATGTTGAAAATGAGAATTTGCAATTGTGCTTTTACAATTTTATAGCCCTTTAATGCATCATTTATTATATTCCATAGTCTCATTTTAATGATAAAGAAATTACTAGAACAATTAAACTTGCAAAAATATCAAAAGGCTAACAAAAATTTTGCAAAATAAACCACACTTAATATAATATAAAGTACTCCCAAACACTTCTATTACAAACCAGGAAATTAAAATTGAAAGAACAGGTACATATTTCAAAGAAACAAAAACAACATAATAATGATAATATTCATAACTCTTATTTTCTTATACTCTTGATAAACGGTTCAGGTGCATCTTAGATAACACATACACTTTATTTCCTTTTCTCACAATGTGCATGTTCATCTTCTAATGCCTGCCGTTGAAGCTTCTTCACCAGGATGCTACTCACCAGGATGCACTCAGAGGCCTGTTCAATTTCCTCTTTTTCTCATTCCTCTTTTGAACCGTTGTTGGGGCCTTTCTCTGAGTTAACTGCATCAAAATATTATCATTATATACAGAGATTATAATTCAGTAAACCTGCAATATGTATTCAGAAAATAGACTAAACTCAAAAACTGTTATTCAATTACAAGCTTATCAGATATTGCAACTTTTTAAAATTTACAATAATTATCTTAAAAATCATATTAATAATGATTTAGAATGATTGTTAAAAGTGCTTGAGACCATTAACTTAGAATATATAACAGTAATTACATTTGAGGCAATCACTTACTACTTCTAGCCTCTTGCGTTCATCTTCAGCCTGTTGCAGATGTGAATGAATGTTAAACAGCAAAAAACATAAATAATTAAGAAAGGAAAAAAAATAAGAACCCTCAATTTCAATATAGCCTACCAGCATATTCTTAAGGTTCTCATTCTCATTTTTCAGATTATTCAGCTCTGCTTCAAGCTCCACAGTATATGCCTGCATCAGAAGATTTTAACATATAAGTGAAAGGACCTTGAATGCATCAGAAGATTTTGCATGCTAACTAGCAAACCATATCTAAAAAGACATGGTCAGAATGAACAAAAAATTGTTTATGGAAGATGAGAAATGTACCATACTCTTTATGTTAGGTGATTAATAACTAGAAAAAATATGAATCTGATGTATATAACAAAGAGAATGTTATGATGAAAACAAAACCTGTCTTCTTGCACGAGATCGTGCTGCTGATTCTCGATTCTTCAGCATTCTGCGCTGCCTTCTCTCTATTACCACTTCGGGAGGACCTTGAATGATCCTTTTCTTACCCTTGCCACTTGATTCTGCTACGTTTTGACAATTATTCTCCACAGCAACATTTGTAGTAGTGAAATTCCTCACAATAAAGTGGTTATTCTGTGGCAGCATTTGATGTGGTTCAAATCTACCACAGGGCATATTGGGTGCAGTAGTTCCAATTAATATATAGCTTGTATTAAATGGAATATTGGTTGGAATGTTAGCGAAATGATTCTGAGGTAATATAGTGGTGAACAGTGTTGATTCAGTAACAACCCCAGCTTTTATCAGGAAATCCTCCAAAGTCATTTCTCCAAATGTGGGATCCTTTTGGAGTGTTTCATCACTAGCAAGGCTGTTATTATCTTCATTTTGTTGTGGTTGGCTATTCTGGATCTGAGACCAAACTTCATCCGTAGTTTTCTTGCAAATTGGGGGAGGGACAGAGAATGAGGCTGGCTGAGGAATGGTGGGTTCTGGTGCAACGCTGTTGTTGTTTGCAGCTTCATCATAGACGGGTAGAGGAGGGTTAAGTTGGAATTCATCTGTGTTCCAAATGCTGGCTATGAATTCATCCACCATGCTTATGGACCCTACGCTCTTTCCGTTCTTGTCACTGCCCTCCTCGTCAACGGGGAGTGAGACTTCTGAACTCTGCTGGTTCAGTTGATAGAATGATGCTTCCGTGTCTTGCAGTGGCACCTCTTGCTCTGATTGTTGGAAATTCATGAGTGCAGATGAAAGGGCTATAAGAAACAGTTCTTGCCTCAGAAATCACCAGTAAAAAAAATATGACAAGAAACATCAAATGCATTAAAAAATTGTCTGTTGTGGATGGATTATCAGATTTAAACTCTTGGAAAATTGAAATGCATCAATAGCTAACTTGAAAACAGAAAATCTGGGTGAATCTTTAACTAACCCTAAGATCCCCAAAAGATAAATAAAGAAAAATCTCATCCTTTATCAGAAAACTCAGAGTATGAAATTGATATGCTGAACTGGGACTGTACCAGTTGCATGCAACATGCAATGATGCATCTGGGTATGATCGAAATGATAGAAGTAGATTAAGGGCAAGAATAGAAGCAAAATGATGTGATGCAGAAGGAAGAGGAAAAATTGAAGCAAAGTGTACCTGAATACAAAGAGAAAGGGAGAGACTGAATTGTGAGAATAGAGAAGAATGTGGGGAGTAAATATAGGCGAGAAATAAAGAAGGAAGAAGAGCAAGGTGAAAGAGAGGAAGAGATTAAAGAGAAGGGAAGGAATGGTTTCACTGCGTAGAGAGAAGGCTTTAACTGCCATTGGTATCATTTTAAAACAAGATTTGTTTCACTCAGTTTCTGGCATTACTTTATCATTGACACGTTCTGTGACATCAACCGTTTTCACCTTACCATAAGTTCTTTTTTTCATTTTAAAGCATCTACCTCTTCGATGTTTCTTGTCCTGTTTCTTGTTCGGTGCATAATGATAATACTATTATTATTTATTATTTATTATTTATTAATTAATGAAATAATGTTATTTCAACAATATTTATCAATAAAAATTAAAACTATTATTTCTACAGAGAGAAAATTATTTTATGAGGTTTCACTTTTTCAATTGGTTAGCAGGGAAAACTAAATTAAAATCCGGGGAAACTCATGGCACCAACCCTTTTTTCGTTTTCATACAATTTGGTTCAAGTTTAAATATAATTATTTTTCCTGGTTGATTATGATTTTATTTTAATTTTTACAAAAAAATTGTCTTTCTAAAATATGAAATCTTATTTTTGTTCTTTTAGGAAATCAATAAATTTTAATTCCAATTTCTACAGATTTTGTTTTTTAATTTTAATTCTAGTATTCATTTGAAGAAGTATAAATAAATTAATTTTAGAGTTTTTTTTAAGTGTCACGAACTAAGATTGTAGTACAAATTACGGTACTAGTGGGAGTTATTTAAAAGTATGATGTTAACCATTTATTCCTTCATAAAACTAATTATTGCTATGTAATATTAATAATAAAAAATAATTAATTTTCATTTTTGAAGAATAAGAATACTTACTTTTTTTTACAAAATCAATGCAAATTTGATGGATAGTATTGCTGAAAGATATGTGGTATTGATCTTTGAAATAATTATGTGACGGGATCTTTCATTACTACAATTACTGTAATTATAATAGTTACCTATTTATGAAATCATAATTGTTAAATGTGATCATTACAAACAATTTCTTTTATAAATATTACATTTTATCTTACAAATTAAAAAATATTCAAAATTAATATCTCTTATCAAGTTACTTTGCATAATATAAAGTACCATCATACAATCATAATAATTTTAAAAAATGTATATACTTAATGTTTTTTTAATTTTTTTATTTACTTACTTATTTGATTTAGATTATTTTTCTATTCATATATCAATTATTAAATAATATTACTATAAAAATGGAAAGAAAGGGGAAAGTCAGATGAAAAACAAAGCAATTTAAAAAAAAACAATAAAGAAAAAAATGAGAAGAAAAATACATATTTTCATTATTTAAGAAATATATTTAACAAGCACTACTTTTGTTCAAAAAGTAGTCATGTATTCCAGTTCATAAAATGAGATCAATTCATAAACTTTATTTAAATAATGTTGGAAAATGTTTTATTAAATAACATTACTTGAAGAAATTTAAATATTAATTACAAAGTCAAAATGTTATAAATTCTTAACTTATTTTTGTATTACATTTCTTTTTTAATTTTATATAACTTAACCCTATCGAATTATATAATAAAAATTCCTGCTTACTGAAAAAAAAAATTAATCAATGACACATATTTACTACAAAGATTTTATGTCTAACATTATCAAATAATCTGGAATGTAAGAAATGGTAGGGATGGAGTTCGACAAGTAAAAAATTTAAAATTATGTATCTCATAAAACTAATTTAAATAGATTAATTTATTTAATGAAGGTAAAAGATGTTAATAGTTTAGTTAAAAATATTATTTTTATTTTGTAAAAAAGGTTGCTGCAACTTGGACCATGAGTGGCTTTTCAATTTTTATTTTTCTTCTTACTAAATAAGTTTGTTTCTTTAGAAAAATAATAATAATTGAAAGGAGAAGAAAAACTCAAAACAAACTCTGATTACTTTCCTGCTAACAACGACTAGCACAGTGTCGAATTTGTGGTCACACTCCACTGCTTCACTCATCTCTATGAACTCTTATGTTTTTTAGTGCCTCACATATTACCTCCACCACAACAATCAATCTTTATTCCAATCTTCGAATCTACTTTTCACCACTTCCTTATTACACTTTTACATTCTAACTCTTTCAAATTTTAATTACAAAATTCAATCTTCATAATATCACAAACTGTAATATTCTTCTACATAAACTTTGTCTTTTCTCTCATCTTATGTCTTTTCTTTTAAAAAAAATCATATACATTTTTTAATAACATTTTAATATAATACATATAATTCTTATTGATTTATTATTGTAGAAACATACTATAAACTGAATGAAAAAATAACAAATATTTTAACACATCATTTTCCCTAGAAGAACTTTGTTAATAAGAAGAATAAAGATATTTTAACACATTTTTTGAAAATATTTAGTTAACAAGAAGAATAAAGATATTTTAAAACGATTTTTTGAAAATATTTAGACACAACATACGTGTCATTTTCTCATTTTTCTTTTACTATTTATTTGTTAATGTGTTGAGGTACTTTAAATTGTTAACATTAAATTGAAGAGTATAAATTTTGATGATGTCTCAAAATCAAGTCTTAAGTGTTTTTATTGTAGAAAGATCTTCGTGAACACTTATTTTTATATTAAATTTTTTGTATTTTAGTATATTGATGTATAGGATGTAGTTTATATTTGATTTTGTGTATTATTTGTCTTACCGTGCGTTAAAAATCATTTTGAATTAGAAAACCTTATTTTATACTCAAGATAATCGATTACCACTTATGATAATCGATTATGACTTGCCATAATTGATTATCACGAGCAATTATGAGAATTTTTAACCAAGTTTTTTTACCGTTGTGCATTCAATGATGCATAATTGATTACCATATTAGGATAATCGATTATTACATGTTAAACCGCTGACAACGAATTTTTGGAGATTATTACATGTTAAATAGCTGACAACGGATTTTTGGAGATATCCTTGAGTGAGATCTCTATAAATTAGATTGAGCCTCTCGTACTAAAATACAAAGAATACAAAATAAGTGTATTTTCGAAAGTCTTATCTGCAATGTGCAGTGATAAATGTTGTAGGGTTTGCAGAACCCTTGTGTTGTGGCTTTGAGAACTTGACATGTTGGCATAAAGCGAAAACTTTTACTAGGAGTGTGATGGAGTGTTGTTGTTGTTGCTGAGTTGAAGGTTTGTCATCTTTTATGAAAATTCAAAGGAGGTGTTCCTCTTTTGTAAAGATTCAAAGTGGTCATGCTTTGTGAAGCATTCGGAAGAGGTGCTCATCTCTTGTGTGGATTACAGGGGAAGTGAGTTTCATCTCTTGGGGTAACAAGAGAGGTGTTCTAACCTTAAACTTTTTTGTTTTCTTTTGATTGTAACAGTTTGTTGGTTTGTATTAGTGAAGCATTAATTCTCGGTTGATGTAGGATCTCTGTTATCTAAACCAATATAAAAATTATATGTGCAATTTTCTCTCTTCCTTACTCTTTAATTTTCTCTCTTCCTTCCTCTTGGTTTGTTGAACGCGTTAACCATTCTACTGCACCGTTCTTACAAAAATGACATGTGTATTATGTAAAAATGTTGCAAAAAAATCTATGTTAACATATCATTGCTTTAATAAAAATACGTCTAGAAAGGAATTAACTATATATATATATATATGGTCTTTGAGTTTATTTTGTTAAGGATAATTTAAGGTTGTTTTATTGTCTCTTAAATTTTGTTGCAATCTGAGTTAGATTTGTGAGCAGTAGAACAAATCGAATTTAAATGTTTATTTTTTGGTTGGCTTTTATAGTATTAGTGGGAGGGATTTTGTAGTTATACTTTTTTTTTGTTAATGGCATGTGATTGTTTTTTTGTGTTGCATCTATTCATGAAAAATCAGATTTATAAGATGATATAAAATCCTAATTTTATGCTCACCTTGTACTAAAATTGCCTAGGAAACCTTTTATCAAGTTAAAATATATATACATCATCTAATAGCATTTCAACTCCTAATCTTAAGCTTAATTATTTTTTTCACTTAATAAACACATTATAAAACTTGTAATATTAGGATTATATTTTCCTTTTATATACTTTTAAGTGTAAGAAAACTAAATCACATAAATAACTTGAGCATGAATAAAATATTACATAATATTTTAGCAATTAATTGAAATGATAATTTTCTTTTGTTAGAGTTCTTCTTTACTTGATTTGATCTTATAAAAAGTTTTTCAATTTTTGTGGTGATCTCATTAATTATTAATTGCATTGTTTCTAATTACATATGCCTTTTTACATTATTAATGTTTGTTCTTATTCAATCATTCTTGATATTTGTTTCATTTGATAGAAAATATCTTTTGTAAATAGAACATACAATGAAACTTAGTATTTAGTAATGAAGTTTGACTCATGATGTGAAAGTAAGTTTGTTTATTAAGTATTTAAAGAATTAACAACATATAAGAAAATATAAGTTCATATAGAGGTGATAGAACACTCTAACCCGTTTTAATCTGATCCACCACAACAAAATAGACTAAAATTTGTGACCTGCTTCGCTATATAAAGGGTTGATAGATTGTCCTACAATTATTTTTTTTTTCATTTTTTAAAATTTTTATTTTAAGAATTGAAATTTTTATTCACAACTTGATATTTGTTTCATTTGATAGAAAATATTTTTTGTAAACAAAACATCTAAAAAAACTTAGTATTTAGTAATAAAGTTTGTCTCATACTATGAAAGTAAGTTTGCTTATTAAATATTCAAAGAATTGACAATATTTAACAAAATATAAGTTCATATAGGAGTGGTAGGATAGTCTGATCCGTTTTGATCTAACCCACCACAACAAAATGGACTACAATTTGTGATCCGTTTCGCTATTCAAAGGATTGATGGACTGACCTGTAAATTTTTTATATATTTTTTATTTTTTAAAATTTTTATTTATAAGAATTGAAAATTTTATTCATAATTTGATATTTGTTTCATTTGATAGAAAATATCTTTTGTAAACATAACATCTAATGAAATTTAGTATTTAGTAATGAAGTTTGACTTATATTGTGAAAGTAAGTTTGCTTATTAAGTATTCAAAGAATTGACAATATTTAATAAAATATAAGTTCATATAGGGGTGATAAGACAGTTTGACCTATTTTGATATGATCCATCATTACAAAATGACATAGAATTTGTGACCCGTTGCACTATACAAACCCATTTTGATATGATCCACCACAATAAAATGGCTAGAATTTGTGATCTGCTTCGCTATACAAAGAATTGATGGACGGACCTGCAATTTTTTATATAATTTTTTTTAAAATTGAATTTTTTATTCATATTGATATTGGTTTCATTTGATAAAAGATAACTTTTGTAAGCAGAGCATCTAATGAAACTTAGTATTTAATAATAATTTTTGACTCATATTGTTAAAGTAAGTTTGTTTATTAAATATTTAAATAATTGACAATATTTAACAAAATATAAGTTCATATAAGGGTGATAAAACAATCTCACTCATTTTGATCTTATCTACCACAACAAAATGGACTAAAATTTGTAACTCACTTTGCTTACAAAGAATATATATATATATATATATATATATATATATATATATATATATATATATATATATATATTTTATTTATGAAATTGTTTACATATATAATTATTAAAAATATATTTATTCATATAAAAACTTTTTAAATTTGTAATAGATTAATTAATATTTTTAATTAAATAAATTAAAATAATTATTACATTTACGTATTAAATTTTTATATTATAATTAATAATTGATACTGTAAATTTAAGTTATAATACTATTTTTAAAGAATATAATATAAAAAGAATAAAAATTAATTTTTAATTTAAAAAAATAGTTCGCTTATCTCGTTTATTGTGACAGATTTGGAAATCGGATCAAAACAAATGAATGAATTGAAAATTTAAACAATGTCCCCCACTTTACCAACTCTATATTCATACTACTAAAGAATGCACACACAATTATTTTCCTAAAAGCCATTCCAACCCAAGCCCATATGAGTTTTGTATCAAAAAACTTGATTTGATGAAATTTTTTCCTGCACCCCATGTTTTCTTTATGCATCTTCATAAGCAAAATGGAAAGATAAAATTAATGTGTAAAATCTACATTTTGGACGGTATAAAGTAGAATGTTTAAATTCTGGAACTATAATTTTAGCTGGAGTATAATTGGAATTTTAAAAGTATAGAGTTGCAGGAAGAAATTTCTTTGATTCAATTTAAATCATATTTTTTCTGGTCCAGTCCATTTTATGGGCTTTTTTATTTTTAACACCTCTATATATGAGTACATTTTAAATACTATTAATTTCATAGTGAAGTCCAATAAATAAAAATGTGGCGTCTAAGTGAACGATTTTAAAATTAAAATTTTCTATTATTTCTTTCTTATTGGCATTTCACATTCCTGTCAAATTATGACTTCCTAAACTTCAAATAATTTCATTGAAAATTTTTTAACAGTTGAAACCCATTCATTATGAAATGAAAAGAAATTGGTTTAATTCTAAAAAGTTAAAATTAAAAATTTGGTTTTTATACATGCAAATCTTTCCCTGCTCTCAAGAAATTTGGTTTTTAGAGCATCAATATAAAAGTTTAATGTTTAATTTGAAACTTGGTTCCAACCAATCACACTGCTTAAATCCAATGCCTACAACATGCTCGACAATTGGTAAACTGGCATGTTTGTTGGATAACAAACTCAAATATTCCTTCGTCTGCTCATAAAATTTACTTGTATGGACTAGACTGTGGTCTACATAATAGATTCGGGGTTTACTCCACAGCTTGCATCTTATTCAGAAATATCTGGTGAGAGTACAAGTGCTCTTATAATAGACTCACATTCATTTTTCTTGAAGAGAAACAAATGTCCCGCATGAGGAAGCTCGTGATAAAGAATCCATGGTAATTTTTGAGAGATGTAACGGTTCAGTGTGTAGGGAATGATCCTATCTTCAAAGCCTTGCCATATGTGGACTGAACCATTATCATCAAAGAAAGGATTTTCTATCTCTGTGGGGCCAAATTCCCACTTTCCAAAAGCACTCATTATGTCTCGGTGTAATGATTCATATTCACCTTGCTGAGTTATCTTCTCCTGCATGTCAAGACACAAAACTGATAAACTAAACCTGTGCATCATGCATGAATGAATGTTTACATGTTGTTTTCTTTGTGAATATGAATGTCAAGATGAAGTGACAGATGAAAAATGCAGCAACTACCTGACCAGTGTTTGGGAGTTCTGACAAGGTCCTCACTATTTCTATATCATCAGGAGACAACATGTTTGTTAAGGTCAATGAAGGAAAACATTTTTGTGTCATCCACCAATGGAACAACCAAGGGGCGTAATGTGCGACT
This sequence comes from Vigna angularis, assembly GCF_016808095.1. Lineage (NCBI taxonomy): Eukaryota > Viridiplantae > Streptophyta > Magnoliopsida > Fabales > Fabaceae > Vigna > Vigna angularis. The sequence continues at coordinate 5,927,368 of NC_068980.1, read as the reverse complement.
CGAAAAGTCCATTGGTCTGACCGAGGTAGCATCTGAAATGCCTCTCTCAAAAGATGATCAGGAAAAGAAGGCCACCAATAGCTTATAAATGGAGCCACCAAAGCTGCTCCTAATAATCTGCCAAAGGATTTCTTGTTATATGTATAAAGATCCTTTGTTACATCTTGATAGTGTAAAAATCATTTATCCAAGAATGGAAAACATCAATACAAGTACTTAACATGCCTGTGTGGAATGTATTTTAGGCAGCTCCAAACAGGGTAACCTCCCATTGACATTCCTATTATATAAAACTTATCACCAATCTCCAGTTTATCAGCCAGTTCTTGAATATCATAAGCTTCACTCTTCACAGAACGTGATGAATGTGGGTCACTTTCACCATAACCAGCCCTGTCGAAGTGGAGGAAATATATCCCAAGCTCCTCAATAAGTTCCTGCATACAACCAAACTCAATAATTTTTGTAGTATATAAAAATCTCACTTTATTATCTTAGGATTAAGTTATACTTAAAGTCCAAACATGTAACGTATAAAGGAAAAGCAAGTAAGTAGTTGAAACATACTTGAGAAACTGGTAAAGTTGTGTCTTTGAAACTGTTATATCCATGAATGACAATGATCTTGTACCTAGCTTCTTCCTTAGGAACACCAAATTCTCGGTAGGCCAAATTCCTCCCATCACTGAGCTTCACTCTGGGTGAAGTAACTTGAGGACCACCAATGGATCCACAGATTTTAGGAACTGGGGGTTTTATGGCCTGATAAACCAACCCAATGAGAATCACCACCAGTGCCACTGCTATTGGAATCACCATTGCTTCAAAAGAGACTGCAACACCAACCTTATTATTCACAACTTTCATAACAATTTTAAAATGTGAAGAAACAAAAAGCAAACTCGTGCTTCTTCTTTGCTTCCAATAACACAATCAATCAGTTAATCAATAGCATTCTCCAAGAACAGTAAAGGAATAGAAAACAGAACCAGAGCATCCAGAAACAAAACATCTCTGCAAATAATTAATCATTACTACCAAGTTTATTTCATAAGAACCAGTTTAAATGCAAATAATTTCTAATTGATTAACAGTATAAAAAAACTGATCTTACCAACTTTTCAAGCTACCGAATTGCTCTACCTCTGACTACTGAAATATAATCCGGTTGGAAACAGAGAGAAGGGTATTTATTATTAGAGGTGTGATAAGAATGCATGCAGTTTTCTATAACTTAACTATTTTCAATACAATTTATTTACTGGTTAAAATTTATTAAAAATAACGAAAAAAGTTGTGATTTTTAATTTGTTGAGAATTAACATGTATAAACGAACGACTCTTGCAACAATTTTTATATTTTTAAGAATATAAACATTGGGATTCCTTGATTCAGATAAAATGACATACATCATGTGCCGCAGAAGCAGAAGCAGAAGCAGAGCAGTGGGTAATGCAATGCAGAGTGATGATGGTCCCTCTCATATACGTCAAAAAAGAATTACGTGGAGAAAACGTTATCTTCACTTCCCAAACACGCCCTAAGAAATAATTTCATATACCCAAAATATAATTAATCCGTGATTTATTACTATTTCTCTTATTCTACTAAATACGAAATAAATAAATAAAAGTTTCAAAATAGTAATAAAAATTCTAAAATAACGCTTCCAGAAATTCAGAAAACATTAACCCACTTGGACATCTTAAAAACATGAACGGTTCCTCTCTTCACAACATAAGCACGTGAAGGAGTAACATTTAGGCGGTCACAAGACTGCCACGTGGCAAGCAATTAGCCTTGTTTCAGAATATTATCATTAATTAATTAACAGAGATTAAATGGGAGAGCTGGAAAGGAAAGCAGATGAAGTGAAAAACGAAGATTGAACAGAAAATTGATCTGACGAATGGTGGAATAAGGTTTGAAACAAAAGGGGAATAAGAAAGTAAAAAATATAAAATGCATGGAAGAAAGAAAAAGAAAAAAGGAAAGAAGAGACTCACCTGCAGAAAATGAAGTGTTGATTTTATGAATCTGCAAAAGATGTCTGTTTCTTCAGTTTCTTCTATTTCTTTATAGTGCCATGTCTTCTTCAACCAAAACTCACTCATAAAGGGCTCAACAGCTATGTCTGACCATGATGTCCATCTCACAGATTGGAATCATATTTTTTTTTCTTCAATATTTGTTTCTCTTAATCACCTTTTCCATCTGTCAGGTTTTCATACCTATATAACATTGCAGCTTTTTTTTTTACAATTTATATATATATATATATATATATATATATATATATATATATATATATATATATATAACAGTACGTGTTTGTTTATTAAACTCTTACGTAATAAAAGTCACATAATTGTAATATTTTTATATTGATAATAATATAGTTTTATTTAACTTTTTTAATATGCAGGACATCGTAAAGATAACAAAATATTTTAAAAATAGTGAAATTATATTATTTTAATATTAACTTTTTTAATATAAATCATCGAGTTTATTATTTTTTTAAAATATTATTTTTTTAAAAATTATTTTTTATTTTGATTTCTTTTTATGATTTTTTTTATATTTATCTGATTAATAAAATAGATTTTTGCAGTAAACTCTTTAATTATTAATGAGAGTTTTTCTATTTATGTAAATAGAGTTTTAGTTTGTCTGATTTTTTTTTTTGTAAATTAATCTTTTTAGCTTGCATGCAGTGTTGAATTGTTTATACCAATTTTTACTGATTAGTGGGTCTAATGATGTTCTCATCATATTTGTATTACTCTTAGGTATAAATGTGACTTTTTATGAGCTCAAAGGGATTTATATTTTCCTTATAACAAGTTCATCTCTCTTAGGAAAGGAGAGCTAATTGTACAATATTATGTGATTAATACCTTAGTAATTGTAAATTGTATGTTTGCATGGTATTTTGCTAGTGTCTAATTAAGAATTGATGTGCAAAATTAAAATTAAGGTTGTAAATTGGTTTACTTGAATTGTATGACTAAATTGGGAATGTTGTTTGATTGATATTGTAGATGATATTGTTTGAACCATAGAAGATAGTGTAATTTGAAATTGGTATCATTTTGGTATTTATAATAGTTGTTGAACTGTTTGGCAAGGTTGGAATGATATAAATTTGTAGAATGTTTTGCAGAACTATGCAAACTCTCTAAGTGAGAATATATTCGTTAAGCGAAACCAAAGTCAGAGTTATTAACTTGGTTGTCGCTGAGCAAGAATATACTCATTGGGCGAAGTCAAAGTCAAAGAGTTATTAACTTTGCGTTGGCGTAGTTAAAGTCAGATAGTTCACTAACTTGGCAACTGGTGGGTGAGACAAGTCTCACTGGTCGACTTTAAGAAAAATGTTAAGTCTGAGTTCTAGTTATTATTTCATTGGACAGGCTATCTAATCGTTGGGTGAATAAGCTTTCAAGCACTACTTGCTGATCTAGTAGATGTTCTTCCTGAGCAAGTAGATGTTCTCGTTGAGCGAGTAGATGTTCTCGTTGAACGAGTAGATATTCTTGTTGAGTGAAATTACAAAACTTTATTCTATATTTATGTTCTCTTCTAGTATGTTTAATGTATAATTTTATAAATGTAAAATGATGATTGGTTTATATATTTATCTCAAAATGGTTAGTACTAATCTAAGGAAATTTGGTTATGATTTTGTTAATGTAAGCATTGACATATGAGATGTCAATAAGAATGTATCTTGAACTCTAATAATTATTCATACTCAAACAGAAGAAAATGAATTATGTGGTGAAAGTCGTAAGAGGTCCTACCTAACTACTAGACAGTTAGGTTCTAGGTGCAAAGGGAACTAACCTTGAAAGTTGTAAGATGATGCACACCTACAATGAAACTTAACGTCAAAGGTATGTATTCAGATAATTGAGTCTATTGAAAATTTTCATATGTGATATGATTGTTTTTTTGTAAATAAGTGATATATGATAATATTTCTATATTTGTTATATAAAATCTCTTTTTGCATGCTAACTTATCATTTCTATTTTGCTATTTTTGTTTGTATATTTCTTTTCTTTGAAATAATGATTACCTTATTAATTGAGCAGAAGAGGAATAAGTACTAAAACACCTCTGATATATTTTTGTGGAAGAATAAAAATAAATCTAAAACACATGGATTATATAAATCTGGTAATAACTTATGTGTGGTATTTGAAACGGGTTTGTAGTTATATCACAAATCTATGAAATTTGTAATTCTGGGTAATCTAGTAAATTTTCTTTAATTATTTTATATATTTATTATTATTACAGTTATATTATTTAAATGTTGAGAGAATAGGCTTTCTTTATCAATCTTATAATATCATAGACATATTTTAAAATGGTAACATTAAATGTGATTTAAAAAGTATAAAAGTTTTAAATATGAAGGCAGTTAGAAATTTGTTCTACGCTGTAAAGTATAGTTAATGTGATATGTTTTTATTCTTTATTAAAAACATTTGTTTTAGGTGTTTTTACATTTTCAATGCGAAAAATTAACGTTACGTTTTCAAGATTAAAAAATAAAATTTATTGTAAATGATATCGTATTATGTTATATAGACTTTTTATTTTTTTGTAAAAATAAGTATTATTTTTTATATTTTGGAATTGATTTGGTCTTTATATTTTATTATTATTATTTTAATAATATATTTTGTTTTATTACAAATCATTTGTTTGATTTGAGATATCAGCCTTATAAACTATTCTCTTTTAAAATTAATTAAAAATTGTTAAATCTATCATGAAATTAAAAATTAATTAAACCTTATTTATCTTATAATTACTGAATATATAATTTTTAAAACATCGTATTTGATTTTGTAAATATTAAATTATTATTAAACATTAATAATTAAATTATAATATTTACCTTTGAGATTAATAAATTTAATAAATGGGGTTCATCAACAAGGCGTTAACGACCCCCCTCGACCATGTTTTTTGTGTGTGTATACTATAATGATCAAATTAAATAATTAGTATATTAGTAATTTGTATTAAATTTAAAATTTTGTTAGACTATATTATTTGAATATTTTAATTTAAACTTTAATTTTTTTGAATGGAAAAATACTTTTTATGAAATGAAAAATCAGTAAATTTAATATCGTTTGTTAATTAACATGTATTCAGTAAATAGTTCTACTTTAATATTTAAAACTTTAAATAAAATATATTTATCAAATTGATTATTTAATAATAATGATTTATACAGTTAAAAACAACTATAATTTTAAAAATTAATATATTCAAAGAGTAAAAAATAGAAAAAAAACGGGTGAGTGTTAATTCAATTGTTTCTGTGGCTATATTCATTGAATGGCTGGATAATTCTCAATCCAACTCAATTAGATTGAATTAAGTTTTATATATTATTAGGTTAAAATTCAATCTAATCCAAATTAACTTTTACATAGGTTAGATTATAAGTTTGGTATAAAGGATCTTAGACTCATTTATACATGTGTTATTAACATATTAAGTAATATTTTTTTATATCTTAAATTAGTTTGTACAAATTTATTATAATTTGACTTGTTATTTACTTTAAGTTCAATATAATTTTTTTTACAGATTGTAATTTTTAATTAGATTAATATTTTGAAAAAAAAATTCAAAATTAACATAATTGATCAAGTATAAATATGATTGAATTGAGTTTAACCCAAAAAAGAGAGTATAAAATACCAAATTTGAATCCAACACAATATTATTTTAATGTGTTGGATAATGTATCCGTCGAAATCTTATACGACCCTACTCAACCAACTAATAAACACCCTAGACAAGTTGATAAAATAAAAAATATCGATTTTTTTAATAGAAAAAAGTTAGCCGCAATTAATCACCTTACTACATTCACTTTTATTCCACTGTTAATGAATTACTCAATTTTATCCTTTAATAATAAGTTGATGCAATTTGGTTGTTTAATTCTTTAAAAAAGTAATATAATTTTGTACCTTCTGTCTAAATTAATTTAGTCACAATGTTGTTAAGAAAATTGTTGTTTACAAATAGCATAATCTATTTCACCATCTATTAGCATAATCCCTTTAAGTCGATTTGGACAGAAAAGAATAATTGGAATAATTTTAAAAAATCAAATTAAGCTGTTTATTAATAATGGAACAAAATAAATTATCATGATGTGTATATGAATAGTTTTTTTAAACTCAATTTGTGAGATTAAATTTAAATAATTTTTTTTTCTTTATGCCTATTATATATCTTTATGTCATTATTATTATTTTTTATTTAGATCAATATTATGGTAAAAATTATGAAAATGATGAATTCTGTACTGGCATAATTTTGTAAATGATAATCCTAGAACATTACATAATCATCCTGTTGGATGTGGCAATTGAACAATATTTATACATTATGGTACCTATATATAACAAAATTACCAATAATTTCTGCAGGAACAACAACCTTTACTAAAATGGTGAAAACGGTTTTGATCTCTGACTATAATTTGACGTTTGTAGATTTTTGAAACCATTTGCATGAACTTGTGACAATCACAACAAATTCTTAAATTCTTCACTATTTGAATGGGAACACCCTCTGGGAGACTTGACACTCCAAAAGCAAGAGCCAATTTTTCACTGTGAAGAATTAGTTGGCTCTCTTTTTCACACTCTTCAATGTCTAGAAAAACTTCATTGATATCAGGTTCATATCCCTCTGATTTCAGCTTACACACAACCTCCTCTAACTTCAGCAAAACACTTTGGTTATACCCCACATTCATGGCCTTCCCCACAAGGAATTGATGCACTTCACCATCCACCAGAATAGAGCTACATCCAGGAATTTTTCTTACTCCCCTTTTTCTCATCATCAATCTAACTTTACTCACCTCATCCCACCTTCCCATTTTGGCAAAGATATTCGAGAGAAGAACATAACAACTTGAATCTTTTGGAGCCAACTCTATGGCTCTCAATGCAGCAGTGTGCCCCAACACAACATTATTGTGCTTCATGCTGGCACTAAGAATGGCCTTCCAAATTAAAACATCAGGCTCAAAAGGCATATCATGTATAACCTCAAGTGCCTGTTCTAAGCAACCTGATCTACCAAGTAGGTCAACAATGCATCCGTAATGTTGAATTTTGGGGACTATCTTGTACTTCATTTGCATGGTTTCAAAATAAAACTGACCCTCATCCATAAGACCTCCATGATTGCAAGCACTTAAAATTCCCAAGAAAGTTATATCATCAGGCTTAAGTTTTTCCGTTTCCATCTCCTGAAAAAGTTCAATGGCTTCACGGGCAAGACCATGCAAGGCTAAACCAGAGATCATAGAATTCCAATCGCCAATGTTTCGCCGGTGACAAATGGTTCTAAATACGTGGTAGGCATTTTCTATTTGACCACATTTAGCATACATGTTTATGAGAGCCGATCCAATAAAACTACAACTGCCAAGTATCTTATTAGAAACTATATAATCGTGTATCCATTTTCCCTCCTCAACAAAACCAAGGTCAGCAATGGCTGAAAGGACACTAACAACAGCAGGAGCATCCGGTCTAACTCCTAAACTCAACATTTCTCTGAACAAACGTAACCCTTTCTTTGGTTGATGATTGAGAACAAAAGCTGAAATCATACTCGTCCAAGTCACCACATCCCTGACACCCATGCCCATAAAAACCTCCTCAGCAAGCTCGCACGACCCATGCTTCCCATACCCATCAATCATGGTATTACACGAAACCAGGTCCCTTTGAGGCATTCTCTCAAACACCTCACGTGCCATGTCAATCTGACCGGCTTTCAAGTAACCCGAAAGCAACGAGTTCCAAGAAATCAAGTCTCTTGTAGGCATTTTATCGAACACCGACCTTGCAAGTTCAACCATGCCAAGCTCCAAACACATGCGAACCAAGGAGTTGGTAACAAACGGGTCGTTCCACAAATGGGTTTTCAAAATGAACCCCATTATTTGTTTCCCTTCCTCAAATGCCCACGACTTTCCACAAGCTTTGAGTGTGGGAGGAACCAAAAACTCGACTCCCCTGATGTCACGGAAGCCAGAAAGTGCATGAACAAAAACGTAAACGGCGTCGTAGGGGACACTGCTCTGAGAAAGAACGTTGACAAGTTTGGCGACAGAAAGCGCGTGACTGATGAGCTTTGTTTTGATGAAGTAGGCGTGAATTTGGCGCACTTGATACAGTGTGGTGCATTTATCCGACAACAACCTTGTTGGGCTCGCCCCAACTGAAACTGGAAGACAGTTTGATATCATGCTAACAACAACCGACTTTTGTTTTTGTTTATGCTTTGAAAGTTTATATGGGCCTCTTATTTCAGCCTTATTTGAACTAAATACAAAAGTATAAGGTTTAATCATATGATTCTTATTTTTTTTTACTTTTTTTTATATAAGTTTCTTACTTTTTTTTTTCTTTCAATTGGGTCTTTATTTTTTAGAAAGGATAGCAATTAAATTTTTGACATTAGTTTCGTACTAACACAGCTAAAGAGAGTGTTACGTAATTCATAGTTTTTTTTTTTTTAAAATATTTTTATTTTTATAATTTTTTTTTTAAATGTCACGTGTCAAACTGATATTCTGGCATGTGGCACTATTAGTGCCACATCACACTTATGGTCTCAATTTTTGTCAACTTTGTTCAAAATGACCTCATTTTTTTAAAATGTTCAATATAGTCCTAAAAGTCGTAATTTGTGTTCAATTTAGTCCTTTTTACAAACGCCGTTTAAATCGCTAACGGCCAAATGTCCAGCCGTGCAATCAATGACACATCACCCTTAACACGTCATCATCTTCTCCTACCTCTAGAAACCCTAATTTCCCCCTACACAGAAACCCTAGCCACCACCTAACCCTAACCACGCTCACGGCCAGCCACCATCTTTGCACCTCCATCATAAGACATTTCGAAACCTTAACCAGATGGTCACGCTGCTTTTCCAAACACTCCGCCACAAGCATCATGAAACCGAATCGTGAGTTCGTCGCACCTTTGAGCAACGTCGTGAAGCTTCTTCATTCTCCACCAGCCACCACCAACCTAAAACACAAAAGATCAAAACCCACAGAACCAAAAATCTCCTTCAAACCAGAAGCGCGATTCGCGCCGCAACGGTGAAGAGCCACCAACATCATCATTAACCTCTCGCGAGCAAAACCCAAATCGTAGAAACGCAAACCCAAATCGCACCAGCGCCTCTCCGCAAGCTTCTACACCACGCCTTCTTCATTCAGCTGCAGGAAAAAAGCCTAGAAGCAAACCAATTATCACGAAGTTCACCATATTCGTCGTGAAGGAGAAACCCTATTATTGTGTTACGGTAGTGGAGCAAGCTTTTCCCTAATCTACAGATGCAAATCTGAAACCCTAATTTTTAGATGAAAAAAAGAGGTTGCCACATGTCAAGCCCTCATTGGTGTGACCATCCTTAGTCAAGTTTGGTCCTAGCCACGTCAGCCAATAACTACCATGTAATTCACTGATTGGTGATATGTCGTTAATGATTTAAACGACGTTTGCAAAAAGGACTAAATTGAACACAAATTACCACCTTTAGGACTACATTGAACATTTAAAAAAAAAAGAGGTCATTTTCAACAAAGCTGAGAAAAATTGTGACCATCAGTGTTATTAAGCCTTTAATCATATATATGATTCTTTTCTTCTTCTTTTTTACTTTTTTCTATATAAGTTTCTTTTTTTTTTCTCAATTGGGTCTTTATTTTTGAAAATGGAAGCAGTTAAATTTTTGACGTTAGTTTCGTACTAACACCGCTAAAGAGAGTGTCACGTAATTCATAGTTTTTTTTTTGTTTTGTAAATATTTTTATTTTTATAATTTTTTTTTAAAATGTCACGTGTCAAACTGATATTGTGGCATGTGACACTATTAGTGTCACGTCACACTGTCAAGTCACATGTCATTGCATTAGTCTCAATTTGGTTCTTGTATTTTTATTGTCTCAATTTAGTCCTAATTTTCTTAAAAATTAAACAGTCTTGTGTCTCTCCAAATTCAAACAAAATTTAATTTGTATATAAATCTTTACAAATATTTTTATAAATTGATATTTTTATTAAATATTTTTAACAAGATTATGTTTATTTATATTTAGTTAATTATATAAATGTTAATTATGTTAGAGTAGTTATGAATATGGGTGAATCAAGAGTGTCAACGTTTGACAATAGATTAGAGTTGTGTGTGATCAAGTCAATTGTGTAGTACTTCAAAGAGGATATATGATTATGTGAAACAATACCGGGAAGGCTTTAGTTTGAAGTCAAGGCTAGCTCCGTTTTGGAAATAACTTATAAGAGTTAGTGGAAGATATTTGGGAGGTGACTTTGACAGATACAAATTGTTTGATTAGGCATAAAAAGGATCTTAAAATATTAGGTTTGGAGGTTGAGAGAAGTTGTTCTAAGAGTAATGGCTAGACTAACCTACACTGTTGAACACTAAAGAATTTTACGCAAAGGCAATTTTTTAGTCAGTTAAATGTTCGGGATAATATATCGGTGTTTGTGATAAGAAAGAATGAAGAGAGCATACTTTTCTTTCTACTTGAAGAGTAAATTTTCAAGGACAAAAAATTTTCTTGTTAGGAAGAATGTACAAACGTAGACTATGACATTTTAGATGTAAGGACCGGCATTTTAGAAATGGTGGGGACATGGTGGTTACCCACCTTTTTCATTATTGGGGTACAATTATTGGAGGTGCTGATTTCAGGAAGCTTAGCAAGGTGAGGGTTTTCATTTTTGGCATATGAGAGAAAGAGGGAGCAGCCAGAGGGAAGGAACTCTTCTCCTGTTTCCAACCGTCCAAAGAGCACCCAAGGGAAGCAATTCAAATTTTACAAGAGGTGAGAGGAAGGCTATGAGGAAGCAACAATCAGAAAGAGAAAGGGAGTAAGAAAAAGAGAAAAATGGAGCCAGAGGAGAAGGAGGATTCCACTGGAGAAGGATCGGAGGAAGAACCTGTGGGGGAAGATCAAGTTCTTGATGGAAGTCTTCAAGAGGTAAGGGGAGCTAGATTTTTCTGTTTAATTGTTGAATTTTACTGTCTTTGTAGCAAATCTGGGAAATTTGGGGATGAAAATTTGGGTTCTGGTTTTCTGGGTTTCTGAATTCGCGATTCTGCAGAATTCTGCAGATCGCGCGTTCGTCCAAATTGATGAGCCAAATTGGACGTTCGTCCAAGTTGCTCGTCCTTTATTTGTTGAGCGTTCGTCCTTAAGTATTCAGTTGAGCGATCGTCCTTAAGTTAATAGTATGAGCGTTCGTCCTTAGGTATCCAGTTGAGCGTTCGTCCTTAAGTATTCAGTTGAACGTTCGTCCTTAAGTATTCAGTATGAGCGTTCGTCCTTAAGTATTCATAGAGCGTTCGTCCTTAAGATATTGAGTAGAGCGTTCGTCCTTAAGATATTGAATAGAGCGTTCGTACTTAAGATATTTCATAGAGCGTTCGTCCTTAAGATATTGAATAGAGCGTTCGTCCTTAAATATTGAATAGAGCGTTCGCCCTTAAATCTTAAATTGAGCGTTCGTCCTTAAGGTATTGAATAGAGCGTTCGTCCTTAAGATATTGAATAGAGCGTTCGTCCTGTCGAGTGTAGCGTTCGTCCCAGTGAGCGTTCGTCCCAGTGAGCGTTCGTCCCAGTGAGCGTTCTTCACAGTGAGCGTTCGTTCCAGTGAGCGTTCGTCCAAGTGTTCATCCAAAGTGCATTCAGGTGAATGAGCGTTCGGCCTGGTGTGGAAAATAACGTTCGTTTAGTAACGTTCGTCCAACAGTGTTCAGTGAATAGTGCTCGTCCAAATAGTATTTTACAAATATGTTGAATTTTAAGTTCCTTTGCTTTTGGGTTGAATTATGTGTACCAATGTTTGGAATATTGTCTGTGACATGAATTATGTGAAAATATGTGAATGTATGAAACATGTTGGAATTGTTGGGATAATATGGTGGTATATGATTATTCATGACTTGGGTTAAGGTTCAAAGTAACACTATAATTCATGGACGTAATTCCATGAATCTCAAGGGAGATTACATGGTGGTGCCCTATTTTATTGGACGTAATTCCATGATCTTCAAGGAGAGGATACATGGTGGTGCCCTTATTGTGTGTGGGATGATTTGCATGGGAGCTCAGTCTTGGGGGTTATCCTGAAACTCCAATGGTCTGTCATTCTCAATTAGAGAGGATTGATTCATGTGGTGAGGAGTAGCAGGAGGTCCTAGTCTTGGAGGCTTCCAGTATGCTCCAAGGTGAGTGATAACGGACTAACCTCGTGAGTGTGGTAGGGTGAAACCCATTGGCAATGGCTTTGCAAAGCAGTAGAGGCCACCACGAGTGCACGACCCACCATAGCTCGGCAATCATTCTAGTCCGGACGAGTCGGTTTATAAAGCAACGAGTCGGTTTATAAAGCAACAAGTCGGGGTATAAAGTAATAAGTCTAGTGATGTGAGTTTACTAGGTTTGGATGACTTTTACATGTTGTATGAGTGGGTGGAATTATGGTTTAATGAACATGCTCTAATTGTTCTTTTATACGAATCTAAGTATGATAACATTGAATTAACTGTGCTATCTGTATAACATGCTTTTTATATCTAGCTCACCCTTGCATTGTTTTTGTTATGTGCTGTTTGGGTATGTTTCTTTGGCGATGATCATCCACTTGGATGGGAGCAGATGTTGTCGAGGAGATCCCTTGGAGCAAGAGCTGGAGGTTGCTGATATTGCAGAATAGTCTTCTTAGAGTTTCCTGATTGAACACTTGTAGTGTTTAATCCTTTCAACTGTTTAAGTTTAAATTTTTACTTCTTTCATTTCTGGATGACTGTAATTTCACATTTAATTACACGTCATACTCCGACTGTTCTCTATATTTGGATGTTAACGTCTTTATTATATAATATTGGTCATTATATAATCGGGATGTTACATTAATGGTATCAGAGCAGTTCGTCCTTAGGATGACCTTTGTGTTGTGGTTTTGCCGTGTCTTCTCTGTGAAGAATTGAGTGTAAATGGTATGATTTACCATTTCTTTCAAGTATATATAGTAAGGTGTGTATCTAACTAGAAGTTTTAAGAACAGAAAACGTCTTGATAAGAGTAATGAGGGTGCACACTCATGACTTTTACCATAGATGATTTTCCTTTCTTAAATCTGAAGGTTAGAGATAAGAAAGAGTTAGAGTTTCAGTGTCGTTTCCTGTAGTAATTCCCGTCTGGTTCTTGTTTTTGGTGGTGGTGTTATGTGCTCTATAGTAGTATTGGAATGCATATTCGAGGACAACTTGAGTTGTATACCTTTATTGGAATTGGGTTAAGCCTTTGAGACAAGTTCTTGCCATGAAGATAGGAGATTGAAGACTAAAAAGTTAAGCTTCGGAGGGCTAGTGAAGACATTAGAGTTTGGAAGTAATGTTATGGGTGAAGAAAATTTCAAGAAAACAAAGTCAGAAGATCTTATATCATACGTTCACAAGAAGTTCAGAGGTTAGATTTAGAGAAGCTTTGGATAAGCATGGTTGTAACAAGATTTGAGAAATGAATTGGGTATAGTATATCAGTGATGGTTGGAATCTGAATAAGAGAAGTGATAGATGGGTTGAAGCTTAAGTTAAGAAAGAAATAAGTGGACCACGGGAAATCGTTATTTTGATAGGAAGTAGAAGAAGAAGGGTTTGAGGAGCAGTGTGTAAAAGATATAACGGATTTAAGGAGGGTGTAATAGAAGCCGGATCTCCAAGTTGAGGGAACATAAAGTGTGTGAGGAGAATTGGAGTATTATAGGACTGTGAGTTGAATAACCAAATGGAGTGGTTAAGCATTAATCGCTATTAGAGAATGCATAGTCAAGTTCAGAAGAATGTTTCAAGATTAGTGGTTCGTATAGAATAAATGTTTGATCATTGGCTGAGATGAGAGATTTCAAATTTTGAAGGAAGGAATACATCAGAATGTCAGTTTGGTAAGAAAGTATAAGGTCAGAGAATTAAGAGCACAGTGGATGAAGAAAGGAGAAAAAGGGTTTTAGAACAGATGATAAAGGGTGGCTGTAGTATAAGTTGCTAAAGAGGGTATCGAGAATGATCAGAGGAGTTTGGGTTGGTTGAGATGTTTAGAGTTATGAAGTTGCATGTTGTGATAAAGTTAATTTTCTTTGGGTATGGTTTTATGGTGATGTTCAGTGTTCGGCTGAGTTTGATCAAGAGAGAAGTGGATGTTGAATGATGGATTGCAGAAGGCAGTGAGTTGGTAAGTTCAGATAAGGTCAGAGGATTGGTGTTGTTAGTTAAGAGTATGTTGAGGTTTAGAGGATTAAAGACAGGGTTGGTATTTTGACGATTCCGAGTTGAAGAGGGCAATTCTTGAAGAAGAAGGTTTTAAGTTAATCTGGACGGGATGAGTGCAAGAAGAACTATGGGTGATGTGGCGTTTGTGGAGTTAATCTAAGAGCTCAAGTTTGAAGTTTATATGGAGTGGTTTCTTGACAAGGAAGGGAAAATGAAGGTGGTGCATCAAGTATAGTTGAGCGAAAGATGGAAGCAAGTGTTATGAGAATTCAAGATGTCTATAAATTGCAAATGAAGAAGAGATGATGTTGTTCTTTCGTAAGTTTGAGGTGTGATTCAAGGGAGGTTTGTTGTTTCAAACAAGTTCTCTAGTGCTTTATAGTCTCTAATAGAAGCTTCGTATTTCAAGAAGAAAAGTCACCGGTTATATATCAATTGTGGATCAAATTAGAAAGTGAAGAAAAAGGGGTGTGAGAATCAAAAGAGGTTAGCATGAATATGTGAAAAAGAGAAGATAAATCTTTATGGTGTAAGGGTTTTGGTTGGTTTTCTGCAACAAGTATGGGATTTTATAACTTGGAGAAGTGGAATTCACTTTGGAGTGGGGTCTTAGGCAACACTAGTGTCTGAAATTTTTGGGTGGTTCCTATTTAAGTCGTGTAGTACAAGAGGAAGATGGAGGTTGAGTTAGAGCAATAAAATTTGGACTTAGTATAATCATAGGGAGAACTACAAGGTTGAAGAATCGCAGAAGAGAAATAGAGGACATGTTGGCATAGTCTAGCATAAGTCTTAACAATCAGGAGTGATTTCGGACATGGTCGTTTTGCGGAATAGAAAACAGTGTTGAGGAATGGAATGACAAGGCTATTATGCAAGGGAAGAGTTTTCAGGGTTTTGTAAGGTCATAAAAGTTCTGAGAAAGGTACTTCGAGGGTGATCTTTTGCTGGTTACAGTTGTCAGGAAGGAAGTGTTCTTTTAAGTAAATTGGTGAGTAAGGAAGTATAAGGATCAGAGTAGAGCAGCAGATGATGGTGAGCATGTTATTGTCAATAATAGGTATGCATGAAGAGCTTTCAAAATTGTGGATTGGTGGTTTGTGAGGGACGAGTTCTTTGAAACAGTATTGGTGTTGTTATATGAGCATGAGTCGGGAGTGTTTGGTAATCTTCAAGAGCAGAAGTGAGTTTAGGTGTGAAAGAAACATGTATCAGGCAAGGAAGATAAGTGAGCCTTCGGTTGCAAGCTACCGGATCAACTTTAAAGTGAGAGAGTATTAATGGCTTGGGAATGGGAAGAGTGGGTCATTGGGCGAATGAGACTATTTGAGCTGTGGTTTTGAGTTATAGTGGCAATCTAGAGGTAAGGTTATGTTAACAGATGGTTTAAACAAAGAGGAACTTATCTTGACTTGTCCCGGTAAGCTTAATTTTCGAGGACGAAAATTTTTGTTGTTAGGGAGAATGTAAGGACCGGCATTTTAGAAATGGTGGGGACATGGTGGTTACCCACCTTTTTCATTATTGGGGTACAATTATTGGAGGTGCTGATTTCAGGAAGCTTAGCAAGGTGAGGGTTTTCATTTTTGGCATATGAGAGAAAGAGGGAGCAGCCAGAGGGAAGGAACTCTTCTCCTGTTTCCAGCCGTCCAAAGAGCACCCAAGGGAAGCAATTCAAATTTTACAAGAGGTGAGAGGAAGGCTATGAGGAAGCAACAATCAGAAAGAGAAAGGGAGAAAGAAAAAGAGAAAAATGGAGCCAGAGGAGAAGGAGGATTCCATTGGAGAAGGATCGGAGGAAGAACCTGTGGGGGAAGATCAAGTTCTTGATGGAAGTCTTCAAGAGGTAAGGGGAGCTAGATTTTTCTGTTTAATTGTTGAATTTTACTGTCTTTGTAGCAAATCTGGGAAATTTGGGGATGAAAATTTGGGTTCTGGTTTTCTGGGTTTCTGAATTCGCGATTCTGCAGAATTCTGCAGATCGCGCGTTCGTCCAAATTGATGAGCCAAATTGGACGTTCGTCCAAGTTGCTCGTCCTTTATTTGTTGAGCGTTCGTCCTTAAGTATTCAGTTGAGCGATCGTCCTTAAGTTAATAGTATGAGCGTTCGTCCTTAGGTATCCAGTTGAGCGTTCGTCCTTAAGTATTCAGTTGAACGTTCGTCCTTAAGTATTCAGTATGAGCGTTCGTCCTTAAGTATTCATAGAGCGTTCGTCCTTAAGATATTGAGTAGAGCGTTCGTCCTTAAGATATTGAATAGAGCATTCGTACTTAAGATATTTCATAGAGCGTTCGTCCTTAAGATATTGAATAGAGCGTTCGTCCTTAAATATTGAATAGAGCGTTCGCCCTTAAATCTTAAATTGAGCGTTCGTCCTTAAGGTATTGAATAGAGCGTTCGTCCTTAAGATATTGAATAGAGCGTTCGTCCTGTCGAGTGTAGCGTTCGTCCCAGTGAGCGTTCGTCCCAGTGAGCGTTCGTCCTAGTGAGCGTTCGTCCCAGTGAGCGTTCGTCCCCGTAAGCGTTCGTCCCAGTGAGCGTTCTTCACAGTGAGCGTTCGTTCCAGTGAGCGTTCGTCCAAGTGTTCATCCAAAGTGCATTCAGGTGAATGAGCGTTCGGCCTGGTGTGGAAAATAGCGTTCGTTTAGTAACGTTCGTCCAACAGTGTTCAGTGAATAGTGCTCGTCCAAATAGTATTTTACAAATATGTTGAATTTTAAGTTCCTTTGCTTTTGGGTTGAATTATGTGTACCAATGTTTGGAATATTGTCTGTGACATGAATTATGTGAAAATATGTGAATGTATGAAACATGTTGGAATTGTTGGGATAATATGGTGGTATCTGATTATTCATGACTTGGGTTAAGGTTCAAAGTAACACTATAATTCATGGACGTAATTCCATGAATCTCAAGGGAGATTACATGGTGGTGCCCTATTTTATTGGACGTAATTCCATGATCTTCAAGGAGAGGATACATGGTGGTGCCCTTATTGTGTGTGGGATGATTTGCATGGGAGCTCAGTCTTGGGGGTTATCCTGAAACTCTAATGGTCTGTCATTCTCAATTAGAGAGGATTGATTCATGTGGTGAGGAGTAGCAGGAGGTCCTAGTCTTGGAGGCTTCCAGTATGCTCCAAGGTGAGTGATAACGGACTAACCTCGTGAGTGTGGTAGGGTGAAACCCATTGGCAATGGCTTTGCAAAGCAGTAGAGGCCACCACGAGTGCACGACCCACCATAGCTCGGCAATCATTCTAGTCCGGACGAGTCGGTTTATAAAGCAACGAGTCGGTTTATAAAGCAACAAGTCGGGGTATAAAGTAATAAGTCTAGTGATGTGAGTTTACTAGGTTTGGATGACTTTTACATGTTGTATGAGTGGGTGGAATTATGGTTTAATGAACATGCTCTAATTGTTCTTTTATACGAATCTAAGTATGATAACATTGAATTAACTGTGCTATCTGTATAACATGCTTTTTATATCTAGCTCACCCTTGTATTGTTTTTGTTATGTGCTGTTTGGGTATGTTTCTTTGGCGATGATCATCCACTTGGATGGAAGCAGATGTTGTCGAGGAGATCCCTTGGAGCAAGAGCTGGAGGTTGCTGATATTGCAGAATAGTCTTCTTAGAGTTTCTTGATTGAACACTTGTAGTGTTTAATCCTTTCAACTGTTTAAGTTTAAATTTTTACTTCTTTCATTTCTGGATGACTGTAATTTCACATTTAATTACACGTCATACTCCGACTGTTCTCTATATTTGGATGTTAACGTCTTTATTATATAATATTGGTCATTATATAATCGGGATGTTACATTAGATGTGGTAGTGCTTTAAAAATAGTGAGACTCAAGTTAATTTTAATATTAAATGATTTTAATATAAATAGTTTCATTATGAACAAGTTTCATTATTTTAAAACACATTATCTCTCTAAAAATCACTTTTCTAGAGTTATTTAACTTCTCTCTAAGAGTTCTCGCTCCCTGTTTATGTGTTTGATGATCAGAGACTGCCAAAGTAATCCTCACGACGAGATCTTTAAGTCTAACCTGTCAATTTCTCAAATACAATAAGTTGGTTTTTTGCTTCTCTTTTTGAGTCTGTTGCTTCTTTCTTTCAGGGTAGCCCTTTGTTTTACATTAATTTTATAATGTAATTATCATTTGAAATATTATGTGGCTTAATCCAATATAAGAACTTATTAGTAATTATGGAAAGTTATAATAAAAATAAAATAAAGATAAAATTAAACTAGTTTGATAGACGTTAGTTTATAAAAGAAATTAGTGTTATGTGATGATGATAAAGGTTATTTCACAGTAAGTCATCAAAAAATTATGAGAGAAGAAAAAGAACACAAAAATAAATTGGAAAAAAAAGTTTGGAGAATACAGAACACATTTTCATTAGATATCTCATTAATCAAAATTAATATTCTATTATAATTTATATATGTTAATGTGCGATAATCATGATCCTTAATATCCTAAAAGAGTTTTTTAGAAAAAATTAAAAATATAAAAGAACTACAAACTAATTTATATATATATATATATATATATATATATATATATATATATATATATATATATATATATATATATATATATATATATATATATATATATATATATATATATATATATATATATATCACATGTTTGGCAACTTAAAAAGAAAGAATGTGCTTGATCCAAGTATGTTCTGGAACTTAATATAATGCAACCACTAGTGCAAAATATGTTTTTTATACCTATTTTTTAAACCTGTTAAAAGTTTATTAGGTATAAAAATTAATACGATGGCAGTATCGTAAATAAAATAAATTTTTTTATACCTATTATACTAAGAACAGGAATAAAAAATATTAAATAAGTATTTTGTACCAGTTATCCTCGAGATAGGTGTAAAAAATTATTTTTTCCATACCTATTAAACTTATATTAGGTATAAACGTTGTTAATTTCTACACCGGTCAGATAATATAATCGGTATAAAAATTTTGAGATTCTATCCTAAAACCTTTTTCTCGATTCACTTTTCTCTTCTCCATCTTTCTCTCTACGATTCCTTTCTCTCTCTTCTATAGCAATTGTGGCTATGCTCATGGATGCATCAGGTTATGTTGGCATTTGTTGCTTCGGTGGGTTGTGGTTGCTCTCGTAGTGGAGATGGAAGTAGTTCTAAGAAGGCGTAACTGACGTCGTGGAGAGGTTTACGGAGTCGATCTCCTTCGACAAACAACTCTACAAGCAAGGCATAAAATGGAAGAAGAGCGCATGCGTCGATTGCTCACTAGGTCAGTCACAATCTTTCACTCTTCCAATTCAAGGCTCAGCTAAACACTCACTGTTCTTTGTTTAGGGTTTGATAAAGTGCGAGCGACAAAAACTCCATTCTCGAAGGTTTGGAGGAAATAGAGAGGCGCATTGAGAATGGAGAGTTCAATTGGAGAGCTGACAAAAAGGACATGCACATGAACATCGGTGAGCCTGCGAAGAAGCTTCACACAGCTCGAAGTAGGAACAATCAGTTTTTGTCTGACTTCACACAGCTCGATGCACATGAACATCGGTGAGCCTTGAATTTGAATGATTGATTTTTTTTCTCCTCAATTTCTTTTCAGCATATATTTGATGTAATTACATGACTTAGTTTTTTGTGTGTGCTATTTTCATGTGCTTATGAAGACTTTCGGTAGAAATTGGAGATTTTATAATGAATTTGTGTAATTCTGTGACTCTCTGTGCAATATCAAGTAGCCAATGGTTGTGGAAGATGTAGACTTTATTTTGATATCTACTTAGCTATAAGCTACGAAATGACTAGAATGATTTTTTACTGTAATCCCTGAGTGAATGGTTTTAGGTCAGTGATTGTGTTGTGAGGGATTCAGTTGGTATATGAAGCAATGATCTTAATAACATTTTTTGTGAAATATGGTTTCGTAAAGCTTGAAGAGCAGGTAATATGTTGCTAGCAGAAGGAATTAAAGCCGCTGGTTTTTGCCATGAAATGTTGGTTGGAATGTTAAGGTGAATGAAATTCATTGTGATGCTATGGTGATAGTAACATTACTGATTTTTGCTGCCTAGATGTTATTATTTTCCTTTTAATTTGAAAATTGTGGCTATTAAAATTCTTTGATGTTTAGTGATAGTGGAAAAAATTATGTAAAACAACAGCTGAAGCAGGGGCCTTTTTCCTCTGCTTTCCATAGTTTTTCCTTTGATTAATTTGGTATAAAATTGTTATTTAGTTACATGTGTACTAACGCTTTAGTAAGGGAATATAACTACAGAAGAGGAAGAACATGAAATTATAAAGAAACAATTATGTACATGTACCATGTACTCTTAAACTTTTATTGATCCCAACTTGAAATACTTTTTGAGATATTGTCTGTCCCAGTTGAATCATCAAAGTCTAGCTAAACACCGAAAACTACCTAAAAAAAGATAAAGATGAGTATAGAAGAAATTTTCACATAATTAAGTTGATGACACAACACACCTCTTGTATCTCATCAAATAATAAATCAAAGAAACTGGAAAAAATGGTCCATGAACTTTATTAATTGCATCCCTTGCTAAGATATGTATAATTTTTCATGTATTTTTATTCTGTCATTCAAGTAGGTATAATTTTTCATGCCAATTATTAGAATAAGAACCACAAAAGGGTTAATTTGTATTTTCTAATTTTTTTTCTTCTTTTTTAAGATATTTTTAAACTGTAAGGATTCTTGACACAAAGAAGCATTCTTTGCCCAAGCTATCATGTATGGTTTGTTTTACTTTGTGGCATGTTTCCTTTTGCTTGGATGATGTGTTTAGTTGTGCAGGGCCTGTTTTGGAAGTGCAGATTTGTAATATCTGGTTGCGCCAATCTCTTCCTTTGTAGGCTTGTTGTTTTAGTACTTCCAATCATGAAATGATTGACTGGTTTGGAAGCCTATTGAAAAGTGATTCCAATTTCACTGAATCTACAGATCATATTACCTTAGAAAGTAATTTCATTGTCTCTTTAACCCTTCCTGCAGTGCTGCACCAACCTTTATCAAATCCCCTTCCTTGAATCTGCATACAGTAATAGAGAATGAGATAGTAGGAAGCTATTTTACTTAACCTCAAGAAAGATAAAATAAAGAAAATGACAAATAAAGTTAATTCATTATTATCTTTCAATAGAATTTTCAAATGAAGTTAATTGGCATCTTAAGAACATCAGGTTGAACTTTCTTAACCTTTTTTTCCAATCTTTTTATGTATATATTTCAATGTTTGATTCACTTATGCCTTTATTTACCTTTCCTTGATAGTTAAGGCTCAACTAGTATTCTAGCAAAGAATTTATGCTTTGGGAGCCTTTACTCAACCTTGATGTCAAGATCTTGGTGGTATAAAGTTCATTCCATTCCCTATGGAAGAAGAAAATCTGTAATGCGAGGGGTGGTGAAATCAATAGCTCCAAAATCTAACTCCAAAGAGTTTTCATCATTTGCCCTGCACATTCAAGAGTTTTCTGGTAAGCCTAAAGAAAATATGTAAGTATTTCTACCAAAACTCATGTATTAATATCCTCTGTCCTTTGCATTATTGGCTAAATGATAAATTACTATGAACATTAAATCTGCACAACAACAAATAAACAAAGCATTAAAGGATCATGCCAGGTTATATTCTCTGTCTTGCTCTATTATGTACGTGAGCCACAAGTAAGAAACCGTTTAATTTTTTTATGTGAATTTGACTTTGAGAGGGCGGCCACACACTGTGAGTAATTCTGTTTAATTTGTTTTTTATGTGAATTAATATTACCTATCCTAGTGAAGGACAGTTTAATTTTTTTTATGTGAATTAATATTACCTATCCTAGTGAAGGCCATATTATGTCCTGTTGAATGTGATATCATATTTTGACAATTATTTTCTATTAAAATCACATTATTATAAATTTATGTCCCTGAATTTGACCGACTTGATTTTTGTACCATACAAAGAGTAGTAAATAGGTTCCTAACATGATTATTTGAATGCACCTACAGGTTTAAAAAAAACAAATTGGTAACTTATTATTAAGCCATTAATATTATAATTAAGATATTAAACCATTAATTTTATAACTTGATTCAACGTATTTGTTGTGTAGATATTTGATAACACATTTCCAATGGAGCAACATGTCATAAAGGATGTAGTTGACTGCATTTTTTTTTAATCATTTGTAAATGATTAGATATTTCAATATTACATTTTGAATTTAGGAACTATTTTATGTGTAACTATATTAAGTAACTATGTTAGGTAAATATATTTAGGAACTTTGTTAGGTAAATATTATATTTTGATGTGTTATTAATTGAAATAATATTGATTATTTTACTTGTTATTGATTATTTAAACTGTATTCTGGGATTGAATTTTATGTAGGTATGAATATCGATAGTAGTACATACAAATCAAATATTTAAAAAAAAAGCATCATTTTTTACACCGGTTATAGTACCAGCAGGTATAAAAGTGAGATTTTTATACCTATTCTAGCATCAGTCGGTATAAAAAAAGTTTTTTTCTCTAGTGTAAATATCAGACTTTTATACCTATTATAAATAGAACAGGCATAAAAGTAAAACTTTCTACACCGATTCTATAGCAGGTATAAAAAATTGAAAACTTTCTATACCCCCTACTTCTATACCTACTCAAAAATAGGTATAAAAAGCCTTTTTTAAGAGATATAAAAAACTTTTTTTGCACTAGTGAACTAAATGATAAGGTATTTTTTTATGTTAATCTAGTTAGCATTTATATACATTAGAGTGAAACACTGTAGTATGAAATATGTGTTTTATAATATAAGGTTTGCTGATTCTACCTAGGAGATAAATGAAAATATGTGAATCTTATCTTCATCTTTTCCATGGTAACAGAATTTTTTAAGACAAACATTTTCAAACGGCATTTTATAGTTTGAGTGAAGAGAAACTTGAGAGAAAATAGTGTTTTGTTTATGACTTAAATGTTGTTTAGAAGCTTATGTAACATTACACAACTTGAGCAGGGAGAATTTGGTGTATACCTTTTTATTATCTTACCTGATTTGCTCAAGTGACAATTTATGGATCTGAGACATTGTCAGTCCAAGAATTAAATGAAAAATTATTTTATGTCATATTGTATGGTTTTTAAATGATAATTTATACATAATTATGATATGTTTAAGATGAAGTCATATATATAACATGGTATATTAACTAATTTTGTGATTGCATGTATTAAATATATATTTTTACTGTATAATAGAAATCTCCTCACTTTAGTAATGATCTAAAAAATAAAAAATTAAAATATAAGATGGTAAAATTCTTAAATATAAAAACAGTCGTAAAATTTATAAATTTAGGTTACAATTAATTTAATTTAATTATTAAACTAATATATGACATCTCTTTGAGCGTGTTAATACAAAACCAACAACAATAATCTAATTGTTTAAAATTTTAAAAAATAAGAATATAATTGTGAAAAAAAAGTAAAAAATACAGAAAATAAGGATTATCTGAATTATTAAATCATTAAAATATTATTGATTTCTATAACCTTATGAAAATCTTACACTGTACGACTTTTGAAAGCAGGATATGAAAAGAATGTTATAATTTTTTTTTTCTTATGTATAAACCATGTGTTAGAATATGAAGTAAGTTAAAGGTGGGTTGTTAAATTAAAAGTATTTTAGTATAATTTTAATAAAAATATATTTTAAAATATTAATTCAAAGAATAATATTTTAACATTAAATAGACTAAATCATAATTCTATTAAGAAAATAATATTTATATCTTTATGAAAATGAAAAAAAGCAATATAATTCAATAATATTAATTAAATTAAATATACTATATATAATATATATTTATATACTTAAATTTAATATATAAAAAGTCATAATAAGCTTGTCTTTCAAAAGAAAGAGATATAATTTACTCCAAAGTGATTAAAGATTCAGTCTTGCGGGTTACAATAACATTAACAATTCTTATATTTCCACTTTAAAGTAGAATATATTGTCAACTCATTGTGTAATTTTTCATCATCATTTTAAAACCAAGACTGTGATATATACACTTTTTTTTTCTTTTTTCCTTTTGGAAGATGACTAATATTCCTTAATGTTCTGTTCGTATTATAGATATTAATATTAATCTCCAAATTCATAATTCTTGCCCCCATAATTTATAGAATAAGTTCCATCTTTTAAAAAGTACACGTCCTTATCCAATGCTTTTTGGTGTCGTTTATGAAGAAAATGATTAATAAACTAATTGTATAAGGTTTGTATAGGCAACACACGAAAACTTTTACCATTTATCAAAGGTAAAATCTAGAGCAATAAACTAAAATAATTTATCTCGATAAACTGATTAAGAAGTTTATCAAAGAAATTAAAGACAAAATTGTTAGTAATAAGCAAATTACTTTTCATCTGCTGATCATTCTTTCCGCAGGTAAAAAATAATTCTTGAAAGTTTTTCAAATGATTTTCTCCTATCCAATTATCAAATTAGAAATGTGTTTTTCTTCTTCATATTTTTGCTTTTAATTGACTTTTCTAATCCAACTTTTGCTGTTCAATTTTTTTTCTTCAAATTTTGCCTTGATCTTTCGACAACCTTGTTGCATTTTTTTAGGACTTTGTTTCTTCTTTTACAGTCGCAATTTACATATCTGGACTCATGAATTAATTTTCAAATTAAAACCACTATTTCAATTACTTTGTTATAGCAACAATTAAAAATTTGTCATCTCTTATAACTCTTATTTTTCTCTTAGCTTAAACACCCTCTTTCAATTTACACTCTCTGTAGTTTTCTAAAGCCAAAAAAAAAGTACTTTAAATTAAAAAAGAAATAACAGTTTAAGAAACACTGATATTAAAACACAGTGAATTTATGTAAAAAGAAAGTTTTTAATATTTGTAATCCTGGAAAACAACGAGTCTGGTTTTTATATTTTAAATTAATAAATTAATTTTCAAAGTTTAAAAAATATATGATTGTAATCTCTTTTTCAAGTCCTAAAAGATTACTTCTAAATGTTAAATTTTAACATAAAAGATGAACCCATTTCACATAAAACTAAGATGAATTAATTATAGACTGATAAACTCATATTTTAGCTTAATTTATTTCTTATCAAAGTAAAACCCTTATATATATATAAACTGCCACTGAATTTATTATTTACTCATACCGTAAATTCTTTCCTGATAAAAAAAAATATGATCCTATATCATGGACACAACAGCAATCCTTACAATAATTTTTCCACAAATATATTTAAATTAAACATGAAATATATTCTTATTCAATTTTACATGTCTTTTCACTTTGATTAAGAGGGATAGTCCTGTCTTTATCATTGGTTATTCAATTTATAAGGTGACTGTAAGAGAATAATAACGAATTAATGAAACCTTATCTTTGCTCTTCAATATTAAATTAGATTCCTTAAAGCATATGTGGTGCCTCCATGATAATATTGTCTAATTACTCATGCAACTTAAAAAAAACTCCAAATAACATTATGATTTAATTTGCGTATTGAATGTTGACTTCATAGGAAAAGAAAAAACAAGAAGTTGAAGCCAAGCACTACTAATATGTGATATATGCAAAATTCTTTGAAAAGACTCAGTTTAATTTGTTATCTCAAAAATATTAAATGTATCATAGATTTGATGGAAAACCATATACATGAGATTGTACTATTAATCTAATTATCAATCATGTGAGAAGCTAGGTTATCTGTTGCTAATATATTGTTCTTACAATATTAAAGTGGCTCCATTTAATCATGATATACTTTCAGAGTATTTTAGAAAATCTTACACAGTGTCGTGTCTCTGACATTCAAGTTAATATTTTTGAAAAATCGTAGTTTTATGAGTAATAAGAAAAATGAGAGGAGTTAACCTTTCATATTAGGATGCTAGTTTATTTATAGATTAAAATATTAATAGTTTATTTTAGTTTTCTCAACTCGGTCTTAATATTTTTTTTAATAGAATTTAAATTATTATCAATTTCTTTTTAATTTAGTCATTTTTACTATTTAAGTAATTAATAAACAATAAACAATTATATCATATATCCGTTCATGATTTTTTTTTATTTTTTTTAATTTAAAAAAAAAATTCACATATCAAATCGATATTACGTCATATAATCGTAATAGTGTCATGTGTTAAAGTGAATTATGTGTTAGTATCAGTGTCAAAAATTAATATTAGTGACATTTGAATATAAAACACTAATATATATATATATATATATATATATATATATATTATTAACACTGACACATATTACTAACCCAAACATGTGGCGTGATATTGATTTGAAGTATGAGTGACTTTTATTTTTAAATTAAGAAAAAATGAAAGAAAAATTTAAATTTTTAAAAAAAATAAAAATATCATAGACTAACATATAACATACACGGTTTATTATCTTTTAATTATTTAAATTAAATTAAAAAAATTAAATAAAATTGGAATCGAACATAAAAAATATTATGATTAAATTAACAAAATCAAATGAAAATAAATGCTAAATTAGTATTTTTAACCTTATTTATATCACTCTTTGTAGATATTTTACTTGTATGGACTATTAGGAGAGATCCAAATATTTTCGAATCATAATTTCGATGCTATTTGAAGGTAAAGTAAGTTTATTTTAACAGTATAATTAGTTGGTAGCTCCATTACTACTTTTTTTAGTATATCTCGAAGACATCCAAGCGCAAAAGATGTTTCAATTACAATCTTAATTCTATATTTGTTTTGGTCTTTATTTATTTTATATAATTGAATTATTTCTGTTTCTTTTTTAAATTTTAATATGATAATTTTATTAAATTGAACTAATATTATTTGAAAAGTGTTAAAATATGATTTATTTTCTACTTAAAAAGTGTCTCGTGTTAAATCAATAAAATGTTAACATAAAATATAGTTTATTAGATTTAATGTATGATAAATTTAAATTTTGACAAGTGATACTTTTAAATATTATTAAGACGAATTTAATAAATTGATCTTGATTAAATTATTTTGAAAAATAAAAAATCAATAAAATAAAAATAATATAAAAACTAAAACACATGAAAAATCAAATTACAATTTTTTTATGTATAAGGTTATTCTGTGGTCGAATGTTAGGTTGTTTTCAGTTTGGTGAACTTCTGCATTTAAGATTGAATGCTAAAGTGCATTCGGCCATGAAATCATCTGGAAAACATTATTGTAAAGACATGATGATGGTTGAAAAGTTAAAAATATAATTAAGTCTTGGATATGTTTTTCTAATGACATAGAAGATTGGTGTATTTTCCGGAAGATGAATATACATATTTAGAAATAAAATAATTTTGAAGTGAGTTGGTGGCAAGTGATTAGAGCAGATATATATATATATATATATATATATATATATATATATATATATATATATATATATATATATATATATATATATATATATATATATATATATATATATATAATGAGAAGTGGACAATAATTTGATGGTTGTGGTGTTCCTGAAAGAGCCATTCAATTTCAATATGAAAAGTGGTGATTCCATCTGAATCTTCTTTTCTGTGAAATGACCATAGCCACTACCTTTATTTTTCTTAATTTCTGACTCTCGAATACCTTTATACTCCAAACTCTGCTTAAATTATGGTAATTTTACCACCAATGTTTAATTTGGGAAGGTTCTAATATGGGAATTTTACCATTATTGGCAATGGTCCCATATATTTTCCTCTGTTTAACGATGCCTTCCAACCTCAAATTCTCTATGTTTCCTAATATACAATTTCTCGGAATCTCTCCTACGTTCTAGCTAACTTCACCCCTATAATACATAAATAAATATTCTATATATTTATATTTCATTTCTCTATTTTTCTTTCTTTTACTTAAACTATAATTTTCGTCAATCAATCATTTTTAACATAGTTACAAGGTGAATATTTAAGACATCCTCTCATGAAAATTTCCGAAAATGAAGACTTTATCTCAATAAAATTGTATTAAAGTAACACAACTTATACATATTCGTAATTCTTTTCAAATCAACCTATAATTTTTCAAAAAAATTGTACCAAAATGCAAAATGTTGTTTTGCAATATATAATATCTAAAAAATGTATTAATATTAAAATTAATTTAATATATGACTATTTTATATTTTTGCTAAGATATGTTATTTTATACGTTACCAATATTTTTGTAAATGTGAAAAGCAACTTGAGCCTTTTTCATAAGGTTCCACTTTTCTCCCTATTCTTGAATTATGGCTTCCCACTACGACTCCCAACTATAAATATAGGGTTTCTACTCATATTCACAACAGCAAGCCCTCAAAAGCAGCAACATTAACTATTTGGTTGCCACAGCTTCAGTCCCACCTTCAAAGTCTGTAGCCATGAATATGATATCAACAGACCCTCTTGTGATTGGGAGGGTGATCGGAGATGTTGTGGATCTTTTCTCTCCAACTGTGAAAATCACTGTCTCCTACAACAACAATAAGCAGGTCTATAACGGTCATGAGTTTTTCCCTTCCTCAGTAACCAACAAGCCTAAGGTTCAGATTCGTGGAGGCGACATGAGATCCTTCTTCACTCTTGTACCATCTTCTTCTTTCACTCCACCCTCCTTCATCACTTCAATCTTTTCATGCATCTCACTGTTCCATTTCCATGCCTTTCTTTCAGCTCATGACAGATCCAGATGTTCCTGGCCCTAGTGATCCATATCTCAGGGAACATTTACACTGGTATGATACTAAATAAATAAATTAAAAAAACAAAAAAATCAGTAAACCATCACATGCAGAGTTTACTTGACTTGTATTCATTATTGGTTTATGATTTCAAACCCTACCACTGGGTCGTCTAGTTCTTTTTTTTTTATTTTGCCATGCATGAGGAAGAGCTTCAGATGCAGCACATGCATTTGCATAGGTGATTTCATCTGAAACAAAGCGTCTGACCATATTTAATAACTCACAGGATAGTCACGGACATCCCTGGCACAACGGACACCACATTTGGTAAGTTATTGAATCTTTTTACAGACACATGCATAGCAGAGAGAGAGTAACTTTCATAAAAATCTATGTATATGTTTTTCTTTTTTGTAACATGCAATGGAACAGGAAATGAGGTGGTGAACTATGAAATTCCAAGGCCAAACATAGGCATCCATAGGTTTGTGTTCCTCCTTTTCAAGCAGAAGTGCAGGCAGGCAGTGATGAAAATACCAAGTTCTAGGGACCTCTTCAACACGAGGAGCTTTGCAGAGGAGAATGACCTGGGGCTTCCTGTGGCTGCGGTGTTTTTCAATGCTCAAAGGGAAACGGCTGCCAGAAGACGTTGAGTAATGAACCAACCCACAAAAAGTGTCACCATGTGGTTATCACTAGTAAAGCCTATATACCTGTCCACTGTAGTAGTGTCCACCAAATAAGTCTAGGTTTCTAAGGGTGTGTGGGGCACTTTCTCTAGTTAAATTCGAACTTGCATGCTGAAACTCTCGTAGCATCAACTCTAACATTCTTCTTTCTAGTTTGGTGGTTCAGTTTGTAACTATTTCACTTTCTATTTCACTTTCTCGTAATCTATGTCCCAGTAACCACGCAAGTTATTATTACATCAATTAGTTGCAGTGCATGTCTTAGTTGATTAAGAAATAATCGTTTTCTTAGCTTTTTAACCTTAAAAAGAGTTAAAAATAACCTAACTCAAATAAGCACAGGTTGTTAAAATATGTTTGATTCCTGCTACAATGAAAGTTGGTAGGCAATAAATAGGTCACAATTATGGTGTAATGGAAAAATGTTAACGAAATTAATGAGACGAGGTAGAAGTGGTGAAGTTTATAATATGAAAAAGAATCCTGTGATATTCTACTTTATTCAATATTTCTATTGATTCAGCAGAGTGGTATTTGCTTTTTCAATCTTTTCTTTCACTCTTCTCTTTCTTTATTATTTTAACGTATAAATTTGATTTGAATCCATAATAACAAACAGCTTTATATACGAGAGTTGTTAATGTAGCATCATGGTACAGTATTTGTACTGAGATGTCACCACCTCTTTATCTCTGATTCTGGGACGAAAAGAAATCAAACGACAGCCAAAAATGAGAGGTTATTGTTGTTACTCTAAGTTCAAAAACTTCAAGGAATGTGACCTGATTTATTGACTTTATCTCTTTCTCGAAAATGAAACTCCATAATTTATAAATCCCACTCTTTAAGGGAGAAGATTCTCAAGCTCCCTATACCCTCTGTGTAATGCAATATTAACCAACAGATAAAAAAAATTTAGGCCTGCGTAGCAGACGCCATTTAGAATTTCTGACTCCCTAAAACCTTAGGCACAAATCTAAACAGTGTTTACCTATAACAAGTAACACTTTATTTTCTGCTTTACTTTCACCGAATTATTGAAATGGAAACTGGATTCAACAAATCTGGTAAGGTAAAACCAGAAAGGAAACATAACATATCCTTTTCTTGTTAGAACTGAGAAATTTACTTCTTGTCTTCGATCGTCGGAATCGGAAAATAGTATGTTTCTTTTAAAAAGAAAGCCTTCATTTCCATTTGAGAAAAACCTTTTTTTATGCACCAGTGTAAAATAGGCTTTTTATAGCTATTGTTTATACCTATTCAAATTTATCAGGTATAAAAAATGATATAATGGCAATATCGTAAATAAGATAAATTCTTTTACACCGATTATATTGAAAATTGGTATAAAAAATACTTCTACACCGGTTAGAATAAAAATAGGTATAAAAGTTCATTTTTTATACCGACTACAACTTTAAACCGGTATGGAATATTTAATATTCTGCCCGCGTTTTCCCTCTTCACTTCCTCTCCCCGCGTCTTCACTTTCACGCTGCACTTCTTCTCCTTTGCTTCTAAATCGCCAAATCAATCGTGAAAACCCTCATCCTACTGGACTGCGACTTCTCTCTTTTGCTATATTTGGGAGATTAGGGTTCCGCGACTCATCTAGAAGCGATTGATGCTAAAATTGTGGCCATTCTCGATGAGGCTCGAACATCATACGCCACCCACAACCGAAAGCTCATGTCACTCCTCCGAGCCAAATCCTCTTCTTCGGTCTTCTTTTTCGCCTTCTCCAGAACCCTAACTCCTCTCATTGATTTCCAGAGGCGCCTTGCATCTGTTGAACGCGTTGTCTCCTTCGTCTATGCCCTTGCTGCCTCCGCCTCCGACGAGTTCCTCGATTGCTTCCTCAAGTTCCTCCTAGCTGCCGCTTACGACATCCAACAAAACAGCCAGATTCCGAGCGTGCCAGATCTTCTTCGAGGTAACTGATTCTCACAATTTCCAAGCACTATTTAATTGAGTTTTCTGAACATTACTGAATTTTATATATACCAGTCACTGAAGGGATAGTTTTATGAAGTCTGATACTAAGGTGAAAAATGCTTACAATTTCAAGATTTATGATTGCACGGAAGATTGTTAAAATTAGAGCTAATATCTCGGATTTGTTGAATTTTAGATAATATTGCGGCTTCTAGATGACGCAGAAGTGAGCAATGAGATATGAGATTAGGTGATTGAGTGGATGATGGTGAGGGTACGAGACAAGATCCCTGTAGTGCGTAGTTTTCCCCTCATGTCATTAGCTAATGAGTGTGCCAAATGCCATGGACTAAAAATTGGGAAGGCAGTTGATGATGATGATGATGATGTGGGGAACTACTCTGTGCTTGCAATGGTGTTTCCTGCTAGTAAGGTTTGTCCTGTTACTATTTTTTTTTCATAAAATTGTTTCTTATGAGTTATATTTATAGGAGACCCTCTTTTATATCTAAGTGTCTGTATGTATTTATATTTATAATAACTATGCGGCATCTATCCTTACCAAACTTCTATATTTTTTTACATTTACATAGGTTTCGAAGGATGGAGTACACCTGTCTTCAAACCTTTATTATACTATGGGATGTCCTCCTATGGGCTCAAGTGTGTTTGTTTGTGCATTACAGAAACAGCTCTTGCCTACTCCTGCCAGTGGGAGCAATCAACAACATTATATGGAAAATAGTTGTCTACCTATTAATAATTGCAAGGAATTGTATCTTCAGTTGGTTCCTTCTAACAGTGGGCTACCGTTGAAGTTTAATAATTTTCCCTCATTGGACGTGTCTAAGGTGAAATCTCATGTCCAATTTGAGAATGACATTGTTGCTTCTCCTGCAACATCTTCTTCACACCTTCTTCTGTATCAAAGTTTCCTAATGCTAGTGGTTTGTCTTCTCCACAATTTGAGGATTCAGCATCTAGTGTGCCAAATCAGAAGAGTCAATCACTGATTTCATCTGATGTCAACTTAGCAGTAAGTGATGAAAGTTCTAAGCAGTCACTTGAGACATGGGCAACTTCATGGTTATATTCTTGATATTTACTTTTAGGGAATCTTGTCAGTATTCCAATGTTTTCAGAGTGTTTTTTCCAAGTGATATGAGCTAAGAAGCTGCCAGTTGCCAAATCTGGTCATTATCCACCAAATGGGGTGGTGAAATCAATAGCTCCAAAATCTAACTCCAAAGAGTTTTCATCATTTGCCCTGCACATTCAAGAGTTTTCTGGTAAGCCTAAAGAAAATATGTAAGTATTTCTACCAAAACTCATGTATTAATGTGATTGTATTTGTATGGTCTGTTGGCTTACTCACTGGATGACTGGATTATTATTATGTGACATGCTCATATGTTAGTTGTGAATTTTCGGCAGAATTCTTCAATGTATGAGGAGTTTGAGTGAACAACTTTATTAAGCACTTAGGTAGCTCTTATCACATTAGAGATTATCTCAAATTTGACTGTAAAAACAATTAAAGAAGCAAGTTAGAGATAACTTGTGTTGATAAACTTCGCCAAAAAGCTTATTTAAATAAGCTAAAAGGTGCTTATAAGGGTAGAGGCCCACATAATATTTGTGGAAGCTCTTACAAATACCTCCTAACATGTGTTGAAATTTTATTCTTTTGTCCATAATAAATTTAGTGCTAATCTGCAGTTATAGAAATTAGTGTAAATGCTACAAAGATAGTTTGGGTTCCAGAACTTTTGTTTCATTTTTACCAAAGCCTTTAGACTTAACCCGTAGAAACTATCTGAAAATGGAACATTTGGATTTACTAATTTGTTACTCAAAAATGTCTGGTAGGGAGAGAGGGAGGAATTGGAATGAAAATGTTCAAGGAAAAAGTTGAAAAATCCGAAGTACAAACTTGGCGAGTTATTTTGAGAAGTTTTAGATTTGATTTCTATTGTTTTTAATTCTGTATGTTGGCTATATCTTGATTTTATTAATAGCATATCAATCCCACAATCTCAGGCATTTGTTTCCTAGAATAGGCAGTGCTTGTTTCCAACGATGTACAAATATTCATTCACTATTATAATTAGTACTTTTTACTACCTAAAATACTTTTTTTTCTGGGGTAAATAAGTTTCACATTTAGTGTTAATTTCTGTATGATTCTTTTGTACTATTCATGCACATAAAAAGATTAAACAAGATATTTTCTGGTGACAGGATCAAATCAAGGTAGCAATAATTTGACTTTGAGAGGGTGGCCACTCACTGTGAGTAATTCTGTTTAATTTGTTTTTTTTATGTGAATTAATATTACCTATCCTAGTGAAGGCCATATTATGTCCTGTTGAATGTGATATCATATTTTGACAATTATTTTCTATTAAAATCACATGATTATAAATTTATGTCCCTGAATTTGACCGACTTGATTTTTGTACCATACAAAGAGTAGTAAATAGGTTCCTAACATGATTATTTGAATGCACCTTCAGGTCTAAAAAAAACAAATTGGTAACTTATTATTAAGCCATTAATATTATAATTAAGATATTAAGCCATTAATATTATAATTTGACTCAAAGTATTCATTATGTAGATATTTGATAACACATTTCCAATGGAGCAACATGTCATAAAGGATGTTCGGGAGCAGTGGACTGCATTTTTTTAACCATTTGTAAATGATTAGATGTTTCAATATTACATTTTGAATTTAGGAACTATTTTATGTGTAACTATATTAAGTAACTATGTTAGGTAAATATATTTAGGAACTTTGTTAGGTAAATATTACATTTTGATGTGTTAGTAATTGAAATAATATTGATTATTTTACTCGTTATTGATTATTTAAACTGTATTCTGGGATTGAATTTTATGCAGGTCTGAATATGGATAGTAGTATATACAAATCAAATATTTTTAAAAAAATGTCACTTTTTACACTGGTTAAATCTATATCAGATATAAAAAGTCTTGTTTTTTCACACCGGTTATAGTACCAGCAGGTATAAAAGTGAGATTTTTATACCTATTATAGCATCAGCAGATATAAAAAAAGTTTTTTTCTCTGGTGTAAATATCAGGCTTTTATATCTATTATAAATAGAACAGGCATAAAAGTAAAACTTTCTACACCGGTTCTAGAGTAGGTATAAAAAATCGAAAACTTTCTATATCCCCTGCTTCTATACCTACCCAAAAATAGGTATAAAAAGCCTTTTTTAAGAGGTATAAAAAATCTTTTTTGCACTAGTGATGTAAAAATTTGTTGTTAACATTTTTGTTGATACTAAACAAACACTGTTAATATTGTCCTTGTGTGAACACTGCATGCAAACCTGTGCTTAAAAAATGAATGCTAAATTATATTCTGTGCTTAAAAAATGAATGCTAAATTATATTTTTTGTGATTGATATGTACTTTGATTCAACCCGTATTGAATGATCTCAATGTTCTGAACTTCCAAGGACATTTCCGTTAAAAGAGGACTACGACCTGCAGAAAGCAGTTCTTGTTGGTTGCATCGGAATCAAGCAAAAAGAACCCGTTCAACTATTCACACACCATAGGGCTGAAAATGTGTCTTTTAAGGTTTGACATTATGCTTATGTTTCATAAGTAAATCCACCCATTTTAATATTATGTATTCTAATCCGTGATTTAAACCTTTGAAGTAAACACGATAAGACCAAAACATGGTTTTAACATGATTTTGATTTCTAATCTTAAAACCATGCTGTTTATTTTGTCTCTAATGAAAAAAAATTACATTTTTGAACTGTAAATAATTTTATTAAATTTTAAAATTTCTCATTCAAACCAACCTAAATAGAAATATTACTCATATGTTTAAGAAATAAATATAGATAATGCATGTCTTTGACAAATTAAATCTTCAAATTCTTCGTGAACTTTCAAAAAATAGTTCAACAAATAATTGTCTTACACTCTGTAAACTAATAATATTACTGGAAATTTGTTCTCTTTTCAAAAGTGTTTGTTCTCTTTATTTTATCTTTTATTAATTTACTTGAAATCTATTTTCATTTTCACTTTTCTATTTTTTTATTCTTTTTAGTATAGAATACACTTTTGTCTACTTTGTCTCCTCTCAATAATGTCATGTTATGTATTTTCACATTTCTCTCTCTCGCTCACTCACATGAATATTCAAAATAATTATTCTTTTTAAGTAAGAACCATTAAAAACCTTCTTTCAAATATTAAAAGTTAATTTTAAATAATATAATATCAATTAATTAATTAAATTATAATTTAGTAAAAATTTAAATATCCCATAAAATGCAAAACAATTACTGTTATTTTTCATAATCAAACATTCACCTTTATAATATAGATTTTAAAAATTATTATCACTAGTGCAAAAAAAGTTTTTTATACCTCTTAAAAAAGGCTTTTTATACCTATTTTTGAGTAGGTATAGAAGTAGGGGGTATAGAAAGTTTTCAATTTTTTATACCTGCTATAGAATCGGTGTAGAAAGTTTTACTTTTATGCCTGTTCTATTTATAATAGGTATAAAAGTCTGATATTTACACTAGAGAAAAAAACTTTTTTTATACCGACTGATGCTAGAATAGGTATAAAAATCTCACTTTTATACCTGCTGGTACTATAACCGGTGTAAAAAATGATGCTTTTTTTTTAAATATTTGATTTGTATGTACTACTATCGATATTCATACCTACATAAAATTCAATCCCAGAATACAGTTTAAATAATCAATAACAAGTAAAATAATCAATATTATTTCAATTAATAACACATCAAAATATAATATTTACCTAACAAAGTTCCTAAATATATTTACCTAACATAGTTACTTAATATAGTTACACATAAAATAGTTCCTAAATTCAAAATGTAATATTGAAATATCTAATCATTTACAAATGATTAAAAAAAAATGCAGTCAACTACATCCTTTATGACATGTTGCTCCATTGGAAATGTGTTATCAAATATCTACACAACAAATACGTTGAATCAAGTTATAAAATTAATGGTTTAATATCTTAATTATAATATTAATGGCTTAATAATAAGTTACCAATTTGTTTTTTTTAAACCTGTAGGTGCATTCAAATAATCATGTTAGGAACCTATTTACTACTCTTTGTATGGTACAAAAATCAAGTCGGTCAAATTCAGGGACATAAATTTATAATAATGTGATTTTAATAGAAAATAATTGTCAAAATATGATATCACATTCAACAGGACATAATATGGCCTTCACTAGGATAGGTAATATTAATTCACATAAAAAAAATTAAACTGTCCTTCACTAGGATAGGTAATATTAATTCACATAAAAAACAAATTAAACAGAATTACTCACAGTGTGTGGCCGCCCTCTCAAAGTCAAATTCACATAAAAAAATTAAACGGTTTCTTACTTGTGGCTCACGTACATAATAGAGCAAGACAGAGAATATAACCTGGCATGATCCTTTAATGCTTTGTTTATTTGTTGTTGTGCAGATTTAATGTTCATAGTAATTTATCATTTAGCCAATAATGCAAAGGACAGAGGATATTAATACATGAGTTTTGGTAGAAATACTTACATATTTTCTTTAGGCTTACCAGAAAACTCTTGAATGTGCAGGGCAAATGATGAAAACTCTTTGGAGTTAGATTTTGGAGCTATTGATTTCACCACCCCTCGCATTACAGATTTTCTTCTTCCATAGGGAATGGAATGAACTTTATACCACCAAGATCTTGACATCAAGGTTGAGTAAAGGCTCCCAAAGCATAAATTCTTTGCTAGAATACTAGTTGAGCCTTAACTATCAAGGAAAGGTAAATAAAGGCATAAGTGAATCAAACATTGAAATATATACATAAAAAGATTGGAAAAAAAGGTTAAGAAAGTTCAACCTAATGTTCTTAAGATGCCAATTAACTTCATTTGAAAATTCTATTGAAAGATAATAATGAATTAACTTTATTTGTCATTTTCTTTATTTTATCTTTCTTGAGGTTAAGTAAAATAGCTTCCTACTATCTCATTCTCTATTACTGTATGCAGATTCAAGGAAGGGGATTTGATAAAGGTTGGTGCAGCACTGCAGGAAGGGTTAAAGAGACAATGAAATTACTTTCTAAGGTAATATGATCTGTAGATTCAGTGAAATTGGAATCACTTTTCAACAGGCTTCCAAACCAGTCAATCATTTCATGATTGGAAGTACCAAAACAACAAGCCTACAAAGGAAGAGATTGGCGCAACCAGATATTACAAATCTGCACTTCCAAAACAGGCCCTGCACAACTAAACACATCATCCAAGCAAAAGGAAACATGCCACAAAGTAAAACAAACCATACATGATAGCTTGGGCAAAGAATGCTTCTTTGTGTCAAGAATCCTTACAGTTTAAAAATATCTTAAAAAAGAAGAAAAAAAATTAGAAAATACAAATTAACCCTTTTGTGGTTCTTATTCTAATAATTGGCATGAAAAATTATACCTACTTGAATGACAGAATAAAAATACATGAAAAATTATACATATCTTAGCAGGGGATGCAATTAATAAAGTTCATGGACCATTTTTTCCAGTTTCTTTGATTTATTATTTGATGAGATACAAGAGGTGTGTTGTGTCATCAACTTAATTATGTGAAAATTTCTTCTATACTCATCTTTATCTTTTTTTAGGTAGTTTTCGGTGTTTAGCTAGACTTTGATGATTCAACTGGGACAGACAATATCTCAAAAAGTATTTCAAGTTGGGATCAATAAAAGTTTAAGAGTACATGGTACATGTACATAATTGTTTCTTTATAATTTCATGTTCTTCCTCTTCTGTAGTTATATTCCCTTACTAAAGCGTTAGTACACATGTAACTAAATAACAATTTTATACCAAATTAATCAAAGGAAAAACTATGGAAAGCAGAGGAAAAAGGCCCCTGCTTCAGCTGTTGTTTTACATAATTTTTTCCACTATCACTAAACATCAAAGAATTTTAATAGCCACAATTTTCAAATTAAAAGGAAAATAATAACATCTAGGCAGCAAAAATCAGTAATGTTACTATCACCATAGCATCACAATGAATTTCATTCACCTTAACATTCCAACCAACATTTCATGGCAAAAACCAGCGGCTTTAATTCCTTCTGCTAGCAACATATTACCTGCTCTTCAAGCTTTACGAAACCATATTTCACAAAAAATGTTATTAAGATCATTGCTTCATATACCAACTGAATCCCTCACAACACAATCACTGACCTAAAACCATTCACTCAGGGATTACAGTAAAAAATCATTCTAGTCATTTCGTAGCTTATAGCTAAGTAGATATCAAAATAAAGTCTACATCTTCCACAACCATTGGCTACTTGATATTGCACAGAGAGTCACAGAATTACACAAATTCATTATAAAATCTCCAATTTCTACCGAAAGTCTTCATAAGCACATGAAAATAGCACACACAAAAAACTAAGTCATGTAATTACATCAAATATATGCTGAAAAGAAATTGAGGAGAAAAAAAATCAATCATTCAAATTCAAGGCTCACCGATGTTCATGTGCATCGAGCTGTGTGAAGTCAGACAAAAACTGATTGTTCC
The DNA here is from genome assembly GCF_016808095.1 of Vigna angularis. Classification (NCBI taxonomy): domain Eukaryota; kingdom Viridiplantae; phylum Streptophyta; class Magnoliopsida; order Fabales; family Fabaceae; genus Vigna; species Vigna angularis. Next base: position 5,887,896 of record NC_068980.1, on the reverse strand, counting down.
TACTTCGAGCTGTGTGAAGCTTCTTCGCAGGCTCACCGATGTTCATGTGCATGTCCTTTTTGTCAGCTCTCCAATTGAACTCTCCATTCTCAATGCGCCTCTCTATTTCCTCCAAACCTTCGAGAATGGAGTTTTTGTCGCTCGCACTTTATCAAACCCTAAACAAAGAACAGTGAGTGTTTAGCTGAGCCTTGAATTGGAAGAGTGAAAGATTGTGACTGACCTAGTGAGCAATCGACGCATGCGCTCTTCTTCCATTTTATGCCTTGCTTGTAGAGTTGTTTGTCGAAGGAGATCGACTCCGTAAACCTCTCCACGACGTCAATTACGCCTTCTTAGAACTACTTCCATCTCCACTACGAGAGCAACCACAACCCACCGAAGCAACAAATGCCAACATAACCTGATGCATCCATGAGCATAGCCACAATTGCTATAGAAGAGAGAGAAAGGAATCGTAGAGAGAAAGATGGAGAAGAGAAAAGTGAATCGAGAAAAAGGTTTTAGGATAGAATCTCAAAATTTTTATACCGATTATATTATCTGACCGGTGTAGAAATTAACAACGTTTATACCTAATATAAGTTTAATAGGTATGGAAAAAATAATTTTTTACACCTATCTCGAGGATAACTGGTACAAAATACTTATTTAATATTTTTTATTCCTGTTCTTAGTATAATAGGTAAAAAAATTTATTTTATTTACGATACTGCCATCGTATTAATTTTTATACCTAATAAACTTTTAACAGGTTTAAAAAATAGGTATAAAAAACATATTTTGCACTAGTGTATCTTATTTTCTAAGTGATAATTAGAGGTATAGCTTAAAATTAAGAGGTAAGCACATTAATTAAAATTAAGACTATTAGTAACACATAAAAACTTACATCAAGATCAAAATCATTTAAAAATATTTAAAATATCGAAATTAAATTTGTTTAAATTTAAAAAGAACCAACACTACAAAAATTAAGAGAGAAAAAAAGTAGTTTTAGCCAAATTAATAAATAAATATTGTGGTTACCTGATGGAAACCATGGCTTATATGAGTGACAGCCATGAATAATTGAGTCTTGGGATGCAGTGAACATTGCTCTGTCACCAACTTTATAGTATATAATCAATACATGTATTTACTCTGGGCACATTTGAATACGACCAGACAATGATGCTCAAAGATACTATGAACCAACTAAGATGTTATTGTTATTCTTACATTATATATATATATATATATATATATATATATATATATATATATATTATTACAATATCATATTCCTGCTTTCCTTCTATCAAATCTAGGGGCTCTTCAACCACTCTCTTCTTCTGCACAAATTACTCACTCACCTAGCTTTTACACTGTTCCTGTATCTCTGTCATTTCTTTTAGAATCCATAAATTACCTCTGAAAAGTTGATCCGCTGTTCGTTTTCCAAACTAACCACGTTACCGTAACGTATCCTTGTTTCAGTATAGTGTCAGAGAAACAAGGCAGGCAAAATCATTGTTTCTCATCCCTTGAATCTCTTCAAATTTGTTATTTACTATATATACATGTGTAAGTTTTCCAAAACTAATTTAGTTCTTAATCGAATTTAAGGATGTCACATCAAGTGCATACCATTTAATAGGCTAAGGTTTTATGTTGTTAATACATACCAGATATAATCCTTCACTGATATCAGCAATCCAAGACATTCTCCTTATGAACAAGGAGGTAACTAATTACTATCAAAAGCATAATCAACCACCTAACAACATATATATCAGAAAAAAGTGTTTCAGAAGTAGAAACTATCCTTCCAAACACAATATACATATATATATATATATATTTAGTTAAATGATTTGAGTAATGGAGACATGTTGTATTGTTTATTACCTTGTATCGTTTAGCAGGAGATATAGGTGAGAGGTAGGTAGGTTTTGGATGTCTTGGAATTGGAGAAAGAGTCTGTTATATGTGTACTGTGGATGATGCAAAGGCTAATAATATAGGGAAGAGTATCTGAACTTAGGGGTTAGGGGATACATGTGCATAGCTACTTCGGAATAAATGGTTCTCACTTTCAATTCAGTATGTATCTTCCACATTAATGCTTGCTTGGGAAATTTAGAGATTTTGGAATCTCGTTTCAACTTAGGTTATTTAAGAATGATACTTATGAAAATACATTTTTATCTTTGAATTCAATCAATTTTACTTCACGTGGTGTTGAGCATTGTTTTTTCTTTTGGTGAGACTGTGTCATATTCCTATATGTCTAACATGAGTAACCACACAAGTTTTTTCGAATTTATTTGACCACGACCGCATATGACCGCATTGAACGAGTAATTAAATATTCATTATTTTCATGATTGATATAGCTGGTTGATGGAGTGTATAAGTTGTAAGATGAGGAGAAGCTTAATTTCATTTTTGGTTGTGATGGAGAGATAGAGTTTGTGGTTGAAGACGAAGGAGAAGGAAACCGATTCTCATTTAGTTGAAACCGATTTCACCATGAAGTGCAAAAGGTAAGAGAATCGATTTCTATCAAGCTTGGAACCGATTCTAATGAAAGTGTAAATGAGAAGAGAATCGATTTCCATAACATTGGAACTGATTCTAATATGCATGAAATTGGATACAATGTTTATGGAATTGTTTCCGTTTCATTTACAACTTTTTTTTGTGTTGTAAAAGATTCATTGTTAACGTCATAAGGTGATGGACGACGTCATTGTCGACTTTTATTAACTTTTTTGTGTAGAGTTTTATAAGAATTAATTGTTAAGAATCAATTTCATAATCGTAGAATACAGTAATAATTTAGTCTTATCTATTTTATTAACTATTAATATTCATCAAGTAGTTATAATTTTATTAATAACTTTTTGGCAAGTATACCAAATCGTTCCAAGTAATATAGAGTAAGTTCAAAGTATCGTTCTCCCAAGGGACTTGTGCAACACATGACACTTCTTCCTTTTATAACTCAATTAGACATCAAAATGCACAAAACAACACAAGAAACTCTTTTTGGTAATTTTATCAAACATGGTGTGCAAGGAATTATATTTAAAAGAAACTTCGTTGGAATTGGGTTTCATGAATCATATGAATATAAAACTCTGTTCAATACTTCATTACTTCATTCAAACATTCACATCAAGGCATACTAGTCCTAATTCCTTAGCAACTAGTTCTAAATTAATATATTAAAATGATAATCCCTTAGTCAATTTAATATACAATTTGCATTAAGTCCGATGTTAAGAATGATCAAGTTATTGAGTCTATCCCTAGATCCCAAATCACTTAAGTGCTCTATCTACGTTCATTCATGTTCAAAGTTACTTTCCAGTAATCAAAGACATTCAAATAACATTATATTTTCATACAATGATAATAAATTCAAGAAAGAGCATATGAACGAACAACGATATATTGAGCAGGAAAATTACAGTGAGTTCATTACATTCAATCCCAACGAAAGAGAAATTTAACTACTCCTAGTCATCTAAAACGTACACATTTGAAGCAATCCCTTGCAACAATGGTGTCTTGATGCCTTGAAATAGTCTCTGGAAGTTCCTCAGATGTTTTCGTTTCTTTCTTTTGTCCGGAGCTTCTGTTCGAAGAGAATGTTTCTGTCGCTCTGTCACGTCTTTTAAAGCCACTTAAATTCATTAATTCGCTTAGCGCACATGTACTGGTGCGCTATGCGAATTTTCTTAACTGCTGTATTTTAACTGATGTTATTCGCTCAGCGCACAGGTACTGGTGCGCTATGCGAATTTTCTTTTTCTGGCAGTGCGAATTTTGGCTTTCGCTTTGCGAAAATTGGCTGACAGAATCTAAATAATACATTATTTCCTGTACAATATTTTACATAACAATCTACTACCTATTACAACTTTTCAATGAGGAACAACATGAATAATTATTAGATTGAGTTCATTTATAAGTATAAAAACAACTCTTTTTCACACTTATCATTTATAAACGTCAACAACAGCTTATTAAAGGACCCTGCGTCTCGAAGCTTAATGTAACATCCCGATTATATAATAACCACTATTATATAATATAGATGTCAACATCCAAATAACGAGAACAGTCGGAGTATGACGTGTAATTAAATGTGAAATTACAGTCATCCAGAAATAAAATAAACGAGAATTTAAACTTAAATAGTTTAAAGGATTGAACACTACAAGTGTTCGAATAGAAAAGTTCCTAGCAGACTAAACCGCAACCTCGGTATCCTCTAGCTCTTGCTCCAAGGGAATCTCCTCGACAACATCTGCTCCCATCCAAGTGGATGATCATCACCAACGAAACATACCCAAACAACACATAACAAAAACAATGCAAGGGTGAGCTAGATATTAAAAGCATGTTATACACATAGCGCAGTTAATTCATGTTATCATACATAGATTCATATAAAAGAACAATTAAGGCATGCTCATTAAACCACAACTCACACACTCACACGACTCATCTTTACACTTGCATAGTTCAGCTGGCACTCCCCAACACTAGCAAGGTAAATCCCCAACACACAACTCATCTTTACACTTGCATAGTCCAGCTGGCACTCCCCAACACTAGCAAGGTAAATCCCCAACACACGACTCATCCGGATTTGTATAACTGTCGAACTATCAGTCATCTTTGCACTTGCATAGTTCAACTGGCACTACCCAACACTAGCAAGGTAAATCCCCAACCTGTCTATGTCTACCATCAAAGACTATAGACGAGGACCTCCCTCTACTCTCACCATTTACATTGTTCTTCTCTATTTGAGTATGAACAATGCTTTGAGTGTAGGGATAGACAGACCAAAATACAAAGTTCACTACAGTTATATAGAACAACAACAACACCCCACATATCACTTTCGTCCATCTCTCCCCGAGATGTCCAAATCATACTCAAATTCATCATTTACATTCACAATCATATTATCCCAGTAATTTAACATATCTCAAGTATTCACATGTTTTTCACATAAATCACATCAGAGTATATATTCCAACCACATTGCACACTTAAAACAATAGCAATTAATCCTTGGAACCGAACACCATTTGCCGAGCACTATTTAGCCGAATACTATTTGGACGAACACTATTTGGACGAACGCTATCTGACCGAACGCTATCTGCCGAACGCTATTTGCTGAATACTATTTGGTTGAATACTATTTGGACGAATACTATTTGGACGAACGCCATCTGCCGAACGCTATTTGCTGAATACTATTTGGACGAGCGCAATCTGCTGACAGCTATATTGCCGAACACTATGCTATTTGGACGGACGCTACGAGATCCAACATAATCATGTCGAACGCTAAAACCGAGCACCAACAATATTCAGCCGAACGCTATAACCGAACACCTCACTGGATTAAACACTATTTGACCGAACGCTAAAACCGAACACCTCACTCAAATTGGATACTGCTAGGACGAACGTTAAGATAAATCTCTTATGCTCAACACTAAAAACCCAAACGTTATTAAACCGAATACTATTTAGCCGAACATTATTTGAACGAACGCTAAGATTGGGCACTTAGACTTAACTGTTTGGACGAACGCTCAAAGATAAAGCATCATCAAAGACCGAACGCTGCCTTTGGCGAATAAACATCATCGAGACCGAACGTTCGCTATACACGATCACTAACTTAGAATAATCACCATTAAGATCGAACGTTCACTATCAGATCAAGATCAAACGCTAATAATAATTCATACATCAAGACCGAACGCTTACAATCTAAACCTCAAAATACCTGATCCAGGTCGAACGCTATCAATCACTAATACCTAAGACCGAACGCTTATGATCCAAACCTAATAATCCAAATTAAGGACGAACGACTACAATCACTAATTCACCAAAACGAACGTTCAAGATCAGTTTCTGAAAATACCAATTTAGGACGAACGCTTATAATCACTATTACACCAAAACCGAACGCTCGAGATTCACACCTAAGAATCCAATTTAAGACCGAACGCTGAAAATTACTAATACACCAAGACCGAACGCTCACTACTCAAACATAAGAATCCAAATTAAGACCGAACGCTAAAATCAACAATTCACCAAAACGAACGTTCATGATTTAAACCTAAGAACATCATATTTAAGGTCGAACGCTACAATCAATAATCCACCAAAACGAACGTTAAAGACCTTAAACCTAAGAATATCAAATTAAAGAGTGAACGCTTACTAATACACCCAAAACCGAACGTTCCAGATTCAAATCTAAGAATATCAAATTTAGATCGAACGCTTAACTTACTAATACATGAAAACCGAACGCTTATGATTCCAGTCTGATAATACTAAATTCAGCCGAACGCCACAGTCACCCATACACGAAGACCGAGCGCCTAACGCTCTCCAAAACAAGCCCAAAACGAACGCTAACGCTCGTTACTAGAGGATACAAGACCGAACGGTTATTTGGCCATCCACTATTTGGTCGAGCACTATACGGACGAACGCTCGTTCTATTTTGGCCGACCACTCTTGGTCGAGCACTATTTGGACGTACGCTTAGCAGCCAACCAATATTTGGTCAAGCACTGTTAGGACGAACGTGCGTTCTGCAGAATTCTGCAGAATCGCACCAAATTTCCAGAAACCCCATTTTTCATCCCCTTCTTCCCAGATTTGCATCAAACACAGTATATATCAACAATCAAACAAAAAGATCTTACTCCCCTTACCTCTTGAAGACTTCCTTTGTGAATCTTGAATCTATCTCCCCCAAGACTTGCAGCACCAAGGCCTCTTTGCAACTCCAGCAGCTCTGAACTTCACCTCTCTCACGAATTTGCGGTAAGGATTTCACTCTCACAGTGCAGAACCCATTACCCCCTTTTATCTTCTACGCGTAATGCTTTTTGAATGGTGCCAAAAATGAAAGCAAGGGCCCGAACTTGCTGCTCCCCATTTGCCAAATAAAATAAAATTCCACTTCTTTCTATGGGGCGGCTGGTGCTTCCCAGCACTGATTGCTCCCCCATCTTCTTTTAAAATAATAAATAAAAAAAATTAGGTCCTTATACTTAACAAATGAAGAAGGTTTGTGTGTTGGTCATATGCCACATTAAGAAAGTGTAGATTTACTATCAATATATATACATACATACATACATACATATATATATATATATATATATATATATATATATATATATATATATATATATATATATATATATATATATTATAAAGGTAAAATAGTAATCTTATATTTTAATTTATTACAATTTTATTTTTTAGTTATCACATTAGTAAAACTATTTACAAATTTTATATGAAATTTATTTTCAAATCCATTTACTTTCATCTCCAAATCTTTTAAAAAAATAACACAAATTTTATTTTCAAATCTTTCAAATTTTCTGCTTACTTTCTTTTAAATTTATTGTTAAAAAAACACATATTAAATAATGTTACATTTAATTTAATTCTAGGTAGTATCAAATTGTAAAAGTTACTTTTAATTCTTTTTTGGATAAGAAATTAAATAGAATATCATTTGCCTTACATTTATTTTCGGGTAATCCCTTTAATTAAATGCTATTTTTTGAATTTAATGGTTATTTGTGAACTAAAATTTAAGCTTTTGGTGGCACTTGATTCTTGTATCATAGAAGCAACAACAAGATAAATATCATAATCTGCCAAAAGAATTCACATCATATAGATACATTTCTATGCGCATCCCCTTTTGAAATTTTCGTAAAAATGATTTTCAGATTATTTCTTCAAGAAATTTTTCAGAACAAACTTTTTGGAAATTTCATAATACGATTTCTACACCGGAATTTTTAGAAAAAAAATTTTCAGAATAGGATTTCAAGAACTCGTGAAATATGTTCTAGAAAAAAACACTATACTTTAATATTTTTAGAACAAGATTCTCGGAACATATATAATTCTGGAATAAATTTTTAGAATAAACATTCTAGAACAAGCTTTTGAGAACACATGAATATCTTTAAAAAAGAACTTTCCATAAAAACCTTTTTTCCACAACATGTTCTCTATCAATGGTCTTCCTTTATAGCATTATTATTATTTTTTTCCTTTTTTACTTTCTCTGGAGTGACGAGAGATGGCAATGGTGGCAGTATCGGCGGTGTAAGAGGGTATTTTAGTCTCTTTGTGTTAATATACGGTGCATTTAGTAATGATGAGATTTCAGGAAGCAAAATTCCACATTGTTTTCTACTTTAAAAGCCCATTTTTGATGGCAGGTGATTGTACTATCAAATGGGCACTCCGACCTATCCAAATTGTGAATTGTGTTCCATCCAACATTAAATAATAGAACTTATAAGATTCACAATAAACATTTAATTTAAAATATATAAACATTCTATACGTTTGGATAAAGGATTTTAAGGATGAAATTATTTTTTTTTAAGGATTTAAAACTCTCTCATAAAAATGTTTGGTTTAAATATTTATCAAAGTAAATTTGCAAATTTTAAATAAAAATTAATTAAGAATTATCTCAAATAGATCCTCACCCACACTTACCATAACTTTGATCTAACTTCATGTACTTCTTATTCATTATCCACTTTCATCAAAATATTTTCATTTATATTATATTATGGGTCATTCACTATAATTCATTATTACTTGAAATATCTATATTCTTGTTGCACCATTACTTAATACCACTAAAATAATACGAATAATAATAACTTGTGTAGTATTAATATATTATGATCAACTGTCAGTTACATAAACTTAACTATATAAAGTTGTCTATAGAACAGTAAGAATGTCAAAGGATGTTGGTCAAAAATAGACAACAACTATGTAGATAAAATTACCCATTCTCAAAACCTTATTTGAGAATGTTTTTTTATAGAATAGAATGTGGAAAACCATTTTCAATGGAGTTCCAAGAAAAATTCCATAGTTTTGGGTCTTCTCCATTGAAATTTGTGTTGTCTCAAAACTATTACCATGAAAAGAGGAGGTCAAGGTCAATTTTTTGGGAAGAAACTTATAAATTTGATTCTCTTTGTTGTAATTTTAGAATCTGATTATCTCAATAATTAATTAAAAAGTTGCTGGTAATGTACTTCAATAAGGTGTTTCGTTTAATTTATGAATAATTTACTCATTTCTTTTAACATAAAATAAGGATAAAAAGATCGGTGCAAGACATGATATTTAATGAATGAAATATATCAAAACTCTCAAAAGAATAACTCTAAAATATAAAAAAACAAAAGCAAGAAGTGTTTGTATACCATCACTAGACGAAAAATCACTTAAAGATAAAGATAAAAGAAGAAAATAAAAATAAAAATTGATTATAAAAAAAAAAGATAACTTATTTTTTTCTAAACAAAATCATATTTTTTTAAGAAAAAGATTTTAACTCATTAAATAATCATTTAACTAAAGTTTATTCTCAAATACAAAATTATAATTAATTTAATAGAAAAATATTAATATTAAAAAAAATTGAGACATTTTTTCTTAAACATAATTTTATAGTTAATTTAATAAAAATTTATTAATACTAAAAAAATTTGAGACTTTGTTTTTAAACATAATTTTATAATTAATTTAATAAAAATATATTAATACTAAAAAAGGTTTTTAAGACTTATTTTTCTTAAACATAATTTTATAATTAATTTAATAAAAAATATTAGTACTGAAAGAATTTTAAAGTCCTTGTCTAAAAAAAATGTTTTACCTACTTCATCTTTGAACCAGTCTTGGTTAACGTTGATTAATTTTAACCTGAGTTATCACCTTGACGTGAAGTTATGAATTAACTTCCACTGACTTCCAAAACCCGTAGTATTATTTTTGTGTTTATAAATGAGAAGTTTGAATTAGTCAAGCCAAATCAAGCTAATTTTAATTCCATGAATTTGTCTAATCCCATTCTTTGTGGATTTGATGGGTTATGTTGAAAATAGACGCTGAAGTTAATGATGAAAGGAAGAAGTTATAACATTTATGTTGAATTTTAAGGATCGTTATAATTATATATTAGTGCATACTATACATACATTTATTTTTCTATTCCTTTCCCATTCATAAGATCCACCAAGACTCGCTCCTTCAATTACGCACAACTTTTTTTTAATCAACCAATTAAGAATTCGATATGGATTAAGTCTTCACTTTTTCCAAACATACCTTAAACTTAAGGAGTTTAGCAAGAAAGGGACAACTTCTCATTACTTTCATTTATGGATCACACTTCAATTATCTATAATAGGAGTGCTACATAAGTTTGAAAAAAAAAATAGTAGCATACTATTGCATTTTGAGCATTTTCCAATTTAAATAAAACACTAAACACTATGATAAAGGTATACTATTGCATTTTGTTTACTTGAATGGATTTGGGAGAGACTGATTGAGAGAATTTGAGAGGATTTAAAGGTAAATTTTTTTGTTGTTTATTTGAGTAGATTTGGAGGTAAGTGAGAATGAATTTGGAAGTAAAGTTTGTGAGAATTAGTGTAGGATTTGATTGATATGACAAATTAAAAAATTTTACTTCCAAATTCACTCTCATTTACCTCCAAATCCACTCAAATAAACAATAACAAAATTTACCTTCAAATCCCCTCAATCACTCTCCCCCAAATTCATTCAGGTGAACAAAGCTTAATAGATAATCTAATAACGACATCATAATGGTGGATATGATAATTCTAACAATGATAGCTGATGTTGTCAGGCCCATCACGGATTGACAGATTATATGGGTTGACTCACTGACTCACTTAATTATAAGTTTTTTTTTTCAATCTAAAAAAAATATTTTTTTTCAATATAATTTTTTTTTTCAATTCAAATCTAAATAAATTTAAATACAAAATAATGTTAAACTTCATAGATAATTTAAAAAAAAACAATACAATCCAAAATCATCTCAAAACTCTAAATACAATCTAAAATCAAACCTAAAAAGCAAAATAAATAAATATTCAACATTGATCATTTTTGTATCATTTATCCATTTTTAAGATTATAGTCTTGAATGATTTAATTCGCAATATTTTGATATCTTGAAACATACTTTAACTTATTATTTTAATATTATGTTAAAAAATAGATTTCAAAACTAACTTAATTTTATATATCTAACTTTTAAAATAAAATTTGTAATCACTTATATAATATAAACTTATCTTATTTTTATTCCATGTTAGTACTTCGAACACACTCTAGTTGTAATTGGAGAATTCAAATAATTTTTCTTTATTAAAAGAGTTAAGTAAATGAAATCGAAATGACACTCTATGAGGTTCATGCATACCTGCGTTAGTTGTCTCTCATCAATCGATTATCTTCCTAGTATAATCAGTAATTGTGACACTTATATTTTATATTTGCAAGAATATATAAAAAATGAGAAGGAACAAATTTTCAAAGCGAAGCAATATATTCTTTTAAAAATAGGTAATTATGGAGAGGAAACCAAATTGAATGCCATATATAACATGCTTATCTTCCATGCCCAATAATGATATAAAAAGGTACACGTAATAATCTTTGATTTATAATTAGTATAATTAAAAGTACTTTATCATTGTTAATTAATTTTCAAAATAATTGAAGATATATCCTTTTAGTTATCTGGAATCATTTTTAATTGTTGCACATATTTTACAACACAATAAGACAAAAGATTTAATACATAATTATGATCAGGGGTTTGTTCTCCACTCCCTTATACATTTTTGCTCTAGAATTACAAATCTTTGTGAACATTTAATACCTATCTTCCTTTTTTTCTTTTTATTTTTCTTATATACCATAATGATTACATCTTATTAAAGTTTAGTAATAAATATATTATTTGACAAGTGTAATCCTTTAATGAAACAATTTACTTTCTAATAAATATATATATATATATATATATATATATATATATATATATATATATAAAAAGAGATGATAACTAATTATGATATATGTAGCTACTCCGTGGTGGAGCTTAGTGTATTACGAGGAAGGTTTTGGCTACCCAATCTTTTTTTCAAACATGTAAAAAATATATAAATAATTTCCTTTTAATTTTAGCATATTTTATATATTTCATATTTTCAAAATTTTAGTATATCTATTTTAATTTTCTTTTAATTATTCAACATCCGTCACAGCATTTATTTAATAACTAATTATATCTCATCTATTTTGATTATTTTTTCAGTTTTTATTTAAAGGTAAAAAAAACCTATAAACGCAAATTTATCTCAGAGGAAGTATGGATTCAAAATTTTTTCATACTCACTCTTGTATTCATAAGTTTTCATGTGTTTTTATTTACTCGAACACTTCTACAATATCTTTTCGTGTGATTGGAGTTCGACTTTCTTATATACTCTCTCTACCTCAAGAGATTTACCTCTCTTTTTTAGTAAGAATAATTTTAGTATCATAAAAATATGAGTACAGATAAAATTTAATTATATATAATATAAATAAAAAAATAGTTTTTCCACCTGCTTAGCATAATTGTATATGGAGATATTATTAAATGAAAGACTATTAGTCAAGTTAGATTACAGTCTCATACTTGGTAATTATCTTTTATTTAAATAACTTATGATTAATTATTAAAGTTAAGAATAGTGGATTTAGGTTTTAAAGACTATTCTAAAATAAAAGTCATCAATATAAAAAAAAATACGACAAAAATACATGATTTATAAGTTCTTTTTAAAAAGAAATTTTACAATAAAGATTATGTAGTTTAAATTTAATGGTTTTTATCAAAATTAAAGAACTTTATGAAAATTTATAAAATTCGAAAATATTTTATAAATTTAAGGAATGATTCAAAATTATGTCAACATTTGGATTTAAAAACTATAGTGATCGTGCATGCATGAACATCTTGTCGTGTATGTTTTCAAGTTTGAATAATATCTTAAACGAGTATTATTAAAGATGAGTATTTGTCTAGTAGTTCAATTTTAGAGTGTATATAAAATTGAAAGAAAGAGATTATACTATATCAATGTCTAGCATCACATCTCAATGAAAATAGAAAGAATTTATATAAAAGAATAAAGAAGAGTCCACTAATTGATCAAAGGCAGTACGAAAATTCAGTAAAATACAAGAATTTTGATAAGATTGATAAAGGCAAACTAAAAATCCTCATAAATATGGAATCTACCTTGAAAAGTCTAATTTATAACAGCACTTTATACAAGTTGTAAATAAACCCAAAATTTAAATAAAATTTTTTACCAGTAACAGTTTTTTGTATTTTTAAGAAACTTTTCATTAAATTGTTTTGTTCATTGGTTAATCAAAGTTTTATATTTTTTTCAATAGTGTTTTTGTTCCTTAATATTTTTATTAGTGATAGTTATTATTTTATCTATCATTTTCCTTACTTATATTCACATGCATGTAAAGTTTTGCAATTAATATAAAACAAGATTTTGATTCCTATAAAATGACAAATGACTTTCATTCTTTAAATTAAAAATATATTCAATATAACAAGATTATCATACAACGATTAAGGAACTTTTGTCATTATTAAAAATCATATAAAACATTTGTTATTTCTCATTAATTACAGTATCATTTTTATTAACTACAAAATTTCATATTCCATAAGACAAGTATATCACACTTATAGTTCAATTGATTCAATGATTTTTCTGTGTCTATAGTGATGACTATGTGTTTTCTAATCTTTTTCTTCCTTTCTTTTTTTTGTTTTGTATAAAACTTTCGGACAATCCTATTTTTTCTTCTCAATATATATATATTTGTTACCATTAATATAAAAAAATAAAATAAAATAAGGTGACAAAATAACAATCACATCACTAAACTAAATTAATTCAAAAGTTAAATAATAAATTAAAACAAAAAAAAAAAGTTGAGTACAATAAACAAACAAAAATTAATAAAAATAGCTAAAGTGGTAGAAACTTGGAACTTACTTATACCTAAATGAAATACTACCTTAATTTGTTGTACTTTAAAAAATTCTAATATGCACTCCTAGTTCCCTACCACAAGATTTATTTATACAGTATAATTGGATTCTTTCTGTATATCTATATTATGTAAAACGTTTTGAATAAATATGACATTACTTTAAAAAATGCTTAAGTAACTTTTAAATTACCCGAAAGAGTGGTCACAGGAAGGTATGAGTGTGACATGAAGCCAAAAAGAAAACGGGTCTCAAGGTAACCTACTACCGTGGCTAGCAGTAGTATACATGTGTACAAATCCAACACTACCTTTCAATTGTCAAAATCCTCACATTAACATACCAACGAATTTCTTTCAACATTACAAGACCAGGACAATTAGACAAGACCACTAATTCATTTCTTGCCGCTAATTAGTGACTAGCAGTTACATTGTCAATTAACAAAAACATCTTCAAACGATTGATCTTGTGCAAAGGACACTTTTATGTATATCAGTATCATCTCTCGTGGGACAATAATACAAACATACATATAAACAAGACAAACCACTCAGATTTTGATTGATGCAGGTTAATCTTTCTGATTCATGATACCCATTTTCAAGGATTATTCAGTGAATGATTCATTGAATTTACCACCTAGCTACGATCATATACATCTATATAAACTTTCTTAAACTATTCTAATCAATTGGTACGTGAATGTACTTCGACTCAGATTTTGGACCGGTTCGCTATCAAACACGGAGAAAGGTTAAGGTTCGAACAAGAACTGAACAAAAGGTGTTACGGTTTCAGTTAAATGTGGTGATCAATCTCGACAGAATGATAAAATGACTTAGAATGATCACATATATCTCAGTGGCGTGAAGCTTGTAACCAAGTGTGGTTAACTTGTTACAAGAATGAACTGTTTTAGGGTTATAGTAATTTTCTGACCTCACATGCATAGAAAAACTTATAGAAGATACATGGTCATACATAGATATTATGATCATATATTCATGTATAGACAACACATGCATCCATAGTAAATAAGTGAAAGTCAAAGAATGATAGTAACTGCTAAGAAAGCCTGTGAAAGCATTTGTCGTTTAAGAAAGTGATGATAGTGTTTTGTCGGTGAGAACCATTATGCTCTTCAGACTTCATCACTGATCAGTTCAGCTTACGCTTCAAAATCCTCAGTACTATACTGCTTAATTTGCAGAACAGCATGTCTCACTTTTTATACCATTCTTTCTTCACAATTACTTTTTTTTCCATAATCAAATGTTGGTAAAATACTTCAGAATATAGTCATGCTCTGTGATCATCATAAATTATATCAAGAGAGTGATAAAGAAGATGAAATTAGTTTATATATATATATATATATATATATATATATATATATAGAGAGAGAGAGAGAGAGAGAGAGAGAGAGAGAGAGTTTATTAAACTTTATTTATATTTTCAGAGAAAATAAATATTTGAACGTGGCATTTGTCTGATAAATATCTTTTGTTGGATAAGATTTGTGTAACACAAGTTTAAGTTATGGAAAAATATACTGTGATACACTTATACACTTGATACATCACTTTTATTTTTCTATTATAAAAATCATGTCAAATGTGTCAATCTATCATTGTTTTTAAGATATTGAATACATATTAGTATTATATCTAATTAGTTAATTATAAAATTTAAGGAATAAGTTATTATAATTGTATTTTCCAGAGGATTAAGTTGGGGTCCTATTAATATAAGCAACAAAGCTTGGTTTTTTAAGAGGGAGAAGCTTTGAAACTAACCTTCCCCAGAACTTTTCTTTTCATTCTTGAACAAAACTCAACTAATTAGATAGATATAGAATAAATTAAGAATGATGAGGCAAATATAATTAATAAGAAATAATTTGGATTAAATATCGTACTCAGTTATTTAAATTAGCATATACTTGTAGCAGTCATGATCAACACCAACAATTAAGCCTGAATTATATTCGTTTTTAATCATTGATGTATGAAACTTAACCAACATGACACGTACTATTGTTGCTGTTGTTGGTTTACACGGCACATATATTATAAAACACTACATAACATACTGTCTAGGTCCTCGTAACATTGTTCGTCATTTCTAATACTTTTTCTCAGTTTAGGTATTGACCTAATGCGTCTATATCTGTTTTCATCCTCTTATTTGAAATCATTTGCTTAAGGTCAATGTGTGAGAAAATGTGGGCACGTGAGTCAAATTCCATTGTATGTTAGAAAGAGAATATAAAAGGATGAACTCGTTCGCTTCACATTGTACCAATTACCAAGTAGTAGTTCAGCTCAGAGTTCATACTGTTCTAAGATTCTTTTCTACTAAATTGGCCGTTCCTGTTTTGCATGTCATTTTCTATCCCCACCAATTAGTCTCCCTTTTTCTCTCACCAAAAAGAAACAAACAAAGGCCAACAGAGGAGAAAGAGAAAAAGTAAGGGTGAAAAAAAAAATAAAGGAAGAGAAAGAAAAAATCCTCAAAGGCAAGAGAAAAGAAAGCTTGATTTCATTGATCAATAAGTGCAGGCTTTCTTTCATAAAGTCTGGATATAGGCCTTTTTCTGAGTGGAGAATTTCACAATTCCTTGGAGTCTCTTTGAGGAACATGAGTTTTAGGGAGTGCAATGTAGAAAACGAGAATCTGTGTCTTCAAACCCCAACTTTCATCGAGTGGCTCAAACCATCTTCTTCTTCTGTAATAAGTTCAATATCATCACCACCTTCTTCCTTGGCTCAGCATGATCAACTTTCCCAAGAAACGATCCAGTTTTTTCCCTTCAAGGAAGACCATGAAAAAGATGGTTTAGAAGTGAAAGAAGAGAAGGTGGAACAGGTGACTGTGGCTTTGCACATTGGATTGCCTCACACAGTAGACCCTGACACTGATAATCATGAAAAGAAGATTATCCATGTAAAGGAAGAAGAACCCTTGAAGAAAAGCTTCCAGGGTTGTTCTTTTAACCAGGAGAGAAGATTTTGGATACCAACTCCTGCACAGATCCTTGTCGGACCGATGCAGTTTGCTTGCTCCATATGCAGCAAGACCTTCAATAGATATAACAATATGCAGGTTAGTTGGTTCTCATCTTTTGCTGTAAACAACACACAAAGATTTTCTATTACTTCCACATAAATTAATTAGCTTGTTTCTAAACAGACACCTAATTAAAACTACGAAGTATGCAAGGATCTAGCTTTCAAATAGAGTGTGGGAACTTAGAATTAATTAAGTATCTCATTACTGCTCATAACCTACCACATAGTTTACACTTCAATTTCGTCTCCATCTTAGTACCATAACAAAATAGAATCTAACACCAGTTCAACAGTAAGTTGGGAAATGGAATCTTTTGTTTTTGTATTGTATCTGAAAGAACAGCTCTTTTGGAACGTTGTACCGTTTGAGATTTATAATAATAAAAAATTGAAAAGTTGTGTATGTATCAGTTTTCTGCAGAATAATCACAGCATCAGAATAGACATTCTGGGGAAGGATAGGTTTTAAAACAAAATAATTTCGTTGTTAGCAAGCAGTTCTAGCAACTAAATTCTATGATATCATAATTAGTATGTGAATGAATATATGTTTTCAATTTCAATCTGATAGTATTCCTCTAAAAACTATATCTTGAGGACAAATATCAGTGCCCAATTTAATTAAGGGAATTTTGCAGTAATTTCCTGGTGTGCATCGATCTCTACTCAGAATTTGAATACCCTATCCAAGCCTACCTGAAGTAGGAGTTTTTCATGATAATGATGATGATGAAGAATAATCATCAAGATGAAAACAATCATTCAAATGAACTTTTATGGCTATATAAACATGACTGTTAATGACTGTCTTTTCCTTTTGCTTTCTTTTTCACTTTAACAAATTTGAGCTATGGCCTATTGCCCCGCCATCACCACCATCTTCAACTTTTAGCAAAAGGCTCCTTTTAAACCATAGGATTTCAAAGGGAAATTGAACTTCCATATCTTCATGCTTTTCTCCTTTTTTTCCTTTTCTCTTTCCATATGTGCATATTTGTCCTTTTGGGTTTAAAACCTCATCACTATATACAGCTACCATAGGAACTAGTCGTAGGTGTTTGAGGCATGCATGCAGTGTAGCACAATTTCTACCATGGCAAATTCTTTTGAACAAGAACTATGACTTTTAAAAAAAAAATTATTAAGGGATGAGAAGGCACATGATCTTCCATTCTTAAAGAGGCATTATATATATATATATATATATATATATATATATATATATATATATATGCATCTCTATTAATTAGATTACTAAAAATCACTTTTCTTTTTTCTTTTTGATTTTTCCTTTATTTGAAAAATGAGTTAACAACTAATTAATGACAATGGCCACTGCTTGTCCATATAAAGGCCAACATTGGTAGGTTATATTAGTGGATGGAAATCATTTGTTCTCCATTCTTTTGCCTTTCAAATTAAAAAGCAATTTTTATTTATTTATTAGAAAGTATATTTTCTTTTTTGTTTCTAGTTTGTTTATTTACATGCTAGCTTTTAATTACTCAAAGAGGCAGAAAACAATACAAAGAAAAGGAGGACAGATGATTTGGATCCCACATAAGCATGCTTAATTAAGGATTATAATTTGATGAGCCTAATTTGAAGCAAGTTTTTGGGATCATTTACAAAATGAATATGTACAACAAACTCATCTATAAAGGACGGTTAAAGTAGTCTTGTACTATGAAAATTTAAATAAGTAAACAAGTGTGCCAGTTTAAACAAGTGTGCCAGGTTAAGTCTCCAGCACAACTGATATTAAACCAAAGAAGTATGAAACAAAAAACCTGACTTCACAGGTTAGAAAACATTTATTATATATTCCTTCATTTTTTAATGATTTTTTCTTTTGTCTTAACGTTGCTATATACATATATTTTGTTTTTCTTCTCTTCACTCATATCTTATCTTAAATTTGACCCATAAATTTATCTGTGTAAAATGCCTCCAACAATACTAAATGAAAATTTTCATCAAAAAATTGAAGTGACTAGTTTTAATAAGAAAAAAATTCATGCTAATCACATTGTTTTCATCATTTCATTATTTAAAATATACACTACTTCAGTCATGTAGTTAATATATCATCAATTCTGTCTTAAAAATTGAAACATCTGTGTTAAGGATGTTCTTTATCATACTGTTAACCATATTATGATGAATTTAACAAAATCCTTAACAATTTGCAGATGCATATGTGGGGGCACGGATCCGAATTTAGAAAAGGACCAGACTCGCTTAGAGGAACACAACCAGCAGCAATGCTAAGGCTGCCATGTTACTGTTGTGCCCAGGGTTGCAAGAACAACATCAATCATCCAAGAGCCAAGCCCTTGAAGGACTTCAGAACTCTCCAAACCCACTACAAAAGAAAGCATGGTGCAAAACCATTTATGTGCCGAAAGTGTTCAAAATCCTTTGCAGTTAAAGGAGACTGGAGGACTCACGAAAAGAACTGCGGAAAGTTGTGGTATTGCACTTGTGGTTCAGATTTTAAGCACAAAAGATCCCTAAAAGACCATATTAGATCCTTTGGAAAAGGCCACTCCCCACATCCTTCCCATGAAGGCTTCGTTGAGGATGAGAAAGAATGCGTTACTGGATCTGATGAAGATGAAGTTGCTCATACATGATATGATATGTAATGTAACATGCTATATATATGTGAAATATATAGGTTTTGTCTAAATTAACTCAAGGAAAAATGAAACTAAACAATCTCATGATTGGTGCAATTCATCCATGTATACTAAGAGAATTGCACCAATTATGTATATGATAAGATGGCTTATGTTCATTTTCACTTGAAATAAGTTAGACAATTTCTGTATAAATAGGTTTATTTATAAGTAGTACTAAGTGTAGCAGATGTTACTGCTGCATGCCCTTGTGCTCAGTAACAAAAAATTCTCGAAATTACTGAGGAATATTAGGGAGCGGTTTGCTACCGAGCACTTGCAGGGTGTGATGTTGTGCATGCATTAGTTTGCTTTGTTGTTAATTAATAAGATTATGGTTCTTCAAGTGATGAAGCATATGATTTTTTCTAATAGCTGCAGAAACAGGTGCTACACCAAGGTTTCATATCTTTTCAATGGAGAAAAATTATATTCTTCGTTACAATAAGGTAATCTTAATTATATCTAGAACTTCTATATGTCGTTGAAATCTTTGAACAGTCTTTTGATATATGACATCCTATTAAATGTAACAATAATATATTGGTTTGAGTTTACTTATGTTATGGTGTCCTTAAAATCAGTATTCAGGAACAGGAAAAGAGGATATATAGAATCATTTGTAATTATTAAGCAGAAGATATTAGCGTCTGCAAAGGATTTTCACAATCCTTGCTACTTTTACGAATATGATTATTAATTGACCCCTCGTGTGAGGAACAACGAAAACTGCACATATAGAAAGCTGTCATTTATCCTTATAAAAGTTCATGACAGAAAAGAGAAAGAAAAAAAGACACTAAAAAGCTTATCAATGGTAACATAATTGACTGAACAGTGAATAATTAAGATTTCGGCCGCAAATTTACTTGCTCAATGTGAAAACTCTGTGATCAGATAGATACTCATATAGTATATATGCAACTAGGTTTTCTTTTTCCCTTTTAAATGTTGTTTAACCTTAGAAATTGTATATTGTACATTTGTTTCTAATTAATACGAAATCTTGGACACTCTTCATATACCAATGCACCAGACTTATACATCTTGAACGTGAGAAATAAACTTCGAATGATTCTGATATTACTTGAAAAGTGAATTTTAAAAATCTTATTCAAAATGAAATTTATACTTATTTATATATTTTGAAATTATATAAATCTCTCTTTAATAACCTCACCAAATTAATAAGTCAATATCAAGTAGCTAGAAGCTCGACATCAATTGGTGAATATAAAATTGGAAGTACTGAACTTGATTTCTTTTGTCGCATACTTAGATGATCTGGTACGAAAAAGCATCCAAAATCAAAATGTGGTGTTTAATTACGCAAGTGTGTTTTGAAAAGGAGAAGGGTATGGTGTTAGAAGAGGCTCTTTTTTTCTCACAGAAGACATGGTGATCCTTAATACACGTGAGGAAGAAAAAGAAAGAGAAAGAGAGTAAATTTATAAAAGGGTTTGGGATTTGGATTCTTTTGAGGTAGGATTGAGGAAAGCAGAAAAGTGGTAGGGAAAATGGGAGGTTGTGTTTGGTTTTTTTTTAAGATAAGGGACCTCCACCATGGTTTGTCGGGTAAAACGTTGGAGGTAGAAAGATCACAAAACCACCATCTTTAACTTCACCAATTTAGCCAAAATCTACCACTTCCCTTTCACACTCAAAACTACATCAGATCAACTTAATATCATTCATGCAATATTCCATCCCAATTTCATAATGTGAATGTGTTTGATAAAACCAATTAATTCTATCTTACTCATTTATAAACTAGTTTCTTTAATAAATAAATAAATAAATCTCTATTTTAAGTTTAGAGCTGACAAAAGATGGTATTTTTAATTTGGTTCATATTAAAAAATATTTAATATTATAGATTAAAGAAATTAGTGTTTTATTACACAATTTAATTATGTTGAAAAGTGTAAAAAAGAAACTTAATGTAACAATATAGTTTAAAACATAAGAAATAAAACATTTAGTAAAAATTTAATTATATAGTATTCTATTGCAGTTCTGTTAAGTATGTAAAACTCTATCATTATTTTGTCTTTAAAAAATATCTTTAAAGATAGAAGGGAAAATTATTATTTAAATTGCTTTTGATTTTGAATTTTAAACACTATAGAATTATTGATGGTAGTATAGAAACATATAGATTGGTGTGCAAAATGTAAATAAACCCAGCTAGAGGGATAGATGAACCAAAATTCCACAAAGCATATCCTTGTGTTTGGTTAATTCAAATTCAATTGTACATGTAATTTTGGAAGACGAGGAATTTTGTAACTTTTTCTAACAAGAACTCTCAAAAAGTCCACAATGTGATTTTTATACATTATATATACAGTTGATGGCTTACGGAAATCAAGTTTGAAAATAATATATACTGAAAATTTGTTTATATAAACAACTTTTGAAAGGGTCATGAGAGTGCATGGTCAAAGTACTTGTTCTTGCTCATTGAAAATACAAACTTCAATGTGTTTAATATCAATTGAATGTCTTTGTTGTGCTTTAATATTGTAAATAACTAGTTTGGGATAACTTAATACATTTGCTTTAAATTTATTGTGACAGAACACCATTGTTTGCTGTGTATTTTTTTTTTATAAATAATATAATAATTTTTTTTCTTTTATTGAGGTTATTTGGATAATGTAACTTCTAATATAACCACAAATACTAATAAAATTTTAAAAAAATTGATCGATGTTTTAAAATTTTGTTTTCATCGCTCATTAATGCAAAACACATATATATACTTATAATATTTGATAGAGGTAAAGGAAAACAAATGTAAAGTTATACACAAGTTGTAAAATATCTTATTAAAACAACGAATAATTTCTCTTAAACTGTATAAGACTAGTGGAAATATAACATGTGAAATTGTTTTACTAAAATCTAAATAATTTAATGTGAGTATAAACTAAAGAAAAATATTACAAATATTAAAAACATTTAATATTAAATGATCGAGGGTCTTAATTTATTTTTTAGAATAATATTTATTGAGAGAAAGGTAAAATGTAAATGTATAATGTAACACTTCAATCATTTTATAAATTATTAGTGAAAACACAAACACTATGTACATGTGTGTTTACTCTTTCTCATGGTAATAAAAGATAATAAAATTATTATTGTTATTATTATAATTATAAATTTAAATATAAGTAATTTTGATAAATTTATTGTATAAGTAGTTTTATAATTAAAAAGTAGTTCATTTTAAAAAATGTTAAACAAAAATAAATGGTTAAATTTTAAAAAAAAAGTTATTTAAAGAATAAAATTAATAAAACAACTATTTTAGTTTAAAAAAACTTTTATTTAAAGAATAAAATTAAAAAACAAATGTAGACACAAAGAATAATAATCCTTTTTATATACAAGTGTAGATTATTCTTATTATTATAGTTATAAAGTTAAAGAAATAATTTGTATAAATTTATTGGAGCATTTTTTATTTATTTTGTAAATAGATTTATAATTAAAAAATGGTTAAGTTTTAAAAAGCGATCAAATTAAAATAAAATAGTTAAATTTTAGAAAAATAGTTATTTAAAAAGTAAAATTAATAAATAATAATTTTAATTTAAAAAAAAACATTTATTGAAAGGATAAAATTGAAAAGGACATAAAAAAGTAATCCTCCTTTTATTTATATATATATATATATATATATATATATATATATATATATATATATATAAAAGAATAGATATTAAAACTATTAACTTTTCACAAATATGTTCATATAGACAATTATTAACATTATATGATTTTTAATTAAAATTGTTTAAATTTTATCTAAAATCAACAATTTTGTTTGCTAAAATGAGTTAATTAGTAATGTTAAAAGATAAATTTACAATTTTTTAACATTAAAAATTTACAATTACTCTATTATAAAACGTTGGATATCGGACTAAGTACAAGTTTAAAGAATACATCAAACTTTCAACCACTAATACATAAGAAATTTACTTTGTGACCTTTCGTTTCAAATAATTCTTAGAACATTGCATTTGATTAAATTTATTTTCTTTTTGAATTGGAAAGTTTTTATTCCTTTTGAATCTCTAATACCTTATTAATATATGATTTCAAAGACAATTAAAACAATTCTTCTGATCTGTCATGGAATATTTTTATTCATATCATAGAGAATGTATCACTTGTATCTTTCATTTCAAAGTTATTAGAAAGAAATTTCTTAACATAATGTAACATGGCAACATTATTAGTAGCAAGTAGAATATATCAACATATGACTAAAATTACAAACATGTTCCTATTAACCTTCATCTAGTTACACTGATCAAAATATTTTCTACAAAACCATCTAACGTGATGATATCATTAAACTTAATATATTATTCTCTATAAACTTGTTTTAATCCATATATTTGACTTCTTTAATTTACACATCATGTTCTCTTTTACCTTGGAAACAAAACATTTAGGTTTATCTATATATATTTCTTCCTAAGTCATCATTTAGAAAGGTGTTATTTACATCTATAACGTAAAACTCTAAATCATAACAAGTCACCAAAACCAAAATAATTCTAAAAAAATTCTTAAAAATAGAAAAGAATGTCTTTTTGTAATCAATGTCATCTTTTTGAATGAAACATTTTGTAACAAATATGTTCTTATATCTTTCAATATTTCCTCTTGAGTTACGTTTAAAACATTAATATTGGTTGGGTTAAATATCTTTTTCGTCCCTTAAGTATCACTGATTTTTTGTTTTAGTCTATACTCAACTTTGATGGCTTTTAGTCCTCATAGTATTGAAACATGTAATATTAGTCCTTAAAAATGAACGGCGTCAACTTTTTGTTGATCTGGCAAACGGCGAGGCCACGACTTCTGCCAGCTTCCGTCTTAAGTATATGCCACTTTGCTTGTTTAATTTGTGGAATGAGATTAAGTGATTGACACGTGTGTGGGTGATTGAAATCATATTACGAAATTTGGGTTCTTCTTCGTCATCTCAGTTGAAGGTTGGAGTTCGTCTTGTTGAGGAGGTAAGATGATACGTATTATTTTGCTCTTCTGCATGTGAATATAAGTATTGGGGATTTAGAGTTTGGGTGGGCTCAATCACCCACACACGTGCTGGAAGTTGTCGCACTCCGTTGCCGGAAGCCTGCAACGCCCTGCACCTCCTTTGGTGGAAGCCGCAACGGCCTGCCCTGCATTAGTCGTAGTCGCAACGCCTTGCACGTTCATTGGTCGAAGCTAGTGAAGAAGTAAGTGGTGCTTCTTTTTGTTGCATCGTGCGTCGCGACAGAGTGAGGTCAGTAAAACCAAATGCACCAAAATTCGTACTTTGTTAATCAGCAAAATTCTAGTGTGAGAAAAATTTGTGTTTTGTTAATCGGCTTGAACCAGAAGAAGAGGAAGGTGTTTCTACAGACACTAGAAAACGATAAATTCTTCGGAGGAAGAAAAAAAGGTCACTGAGATTGACGCAACAGAACTGAGATGACGAAGAAGAATCCAACTTTCGTAATCTGATTTCAATCATCCACACACATGCCAATCACTTAATCTCATTCCACAAATTAAACAAGCAACGTGACAGATACTTAAGACGGAAGCTGACAGAAGACGTGGCCTCGTCGTTTGCCAGATCAACAAAAAGTTGACGCCGTCCATTTTTAAGAACTAATATTACATGTTTCAATACTATGAGGACTAAAAGTCATCAAAGTTTTGAGTAGGGACTAAAATCAAAAATCAATGATACTTAAGGGACGAAAAACATATTTAACCCATATTAATTTAAATTAACACGATAACTTCATAGAAATATAAAAGTGATACTTAAGAGACAAAAAACATATTTAACCCATATTAGTTTAAATTAACGTGATAACTTCATATAAATATAAAATTGTCTTGCAGAATTGTCCACAGCCATGTCAATCTAGAATTGTAGAGTCATTATAGAACATCAACACACATTTTACTTTTCTTTTTAAAAAATACAAAAATTTAGTCTAAATAATCTAAAATATACATACGGAGATGTTAAGTATTCTTCCGTTAGATTTGTTGGAATAATATAATCAGAATCAATTATCACATATAAAATTTGTTATTTAAACTCTTCAACTTTTATCACAGTTTCTTTTTTTAAAAAAAAAAAAAAACATCTCAAAGTGTCAAAGAAAGATATCGTCCTTGACATAAATTTCTCAGCTATGAAAGACTTTTGAACCTATCCAATTATATAATAATTTTAAGATATAATTAAAATTGTTTTAAGACATCAAGGGAAAACAAAATCAGTATGATTATTCGAAGATTAGATTAGGTTGGGTTATACTGTTTATGACTTCATGAGCCCAACCAACCAATGTATATGCAGTAAATGACAGAAAGAAAGGAACAAAAGAGTAAGTAATGCAGGTTCAGGCAAAACAATATAAGCAACCTGCATTACAAGTCAGTGTAGTTGGACACGTGGCAAGAATGGACATACTGAAACCATATATAGCAGATCGATGTAGTATTTCATCATAGGAATATGCAAGAAATTACTATGATTGTGTTGTGGGGACAAGAAAAGTCCATGAACGTGGGTGTTAAGGATGTTGTGAGCTTGATATATGACTAAAATCAACTATACTATGTGGCTTTCTTGGTTTCTGAGAAGCCTAGATTTGTTGTTTTGAGACTGTGGAAAGTGTTCTGTATAAACACTTGATGATGCTTTCAACAATATATTAAAGTTAGCTGTTTTCTCTTATAAAACTAGAAATTTTGTATTAAACATCGACTAAAAGATAAATTAAAGATTAAATTTAATTTATATATATATATTATTATGTATGTGAGAGAGAGGTTGACAGAATTAATTTGTAAGTTGATTGAAAATTTAGGAAGGAAAGCTAATTTTTTAACGAAAAGCATTTAGTTTAAAATTGAAAGATAAGTTATAATGTACAAGTCAAATTAGAATGTTTTTATAAAACAGATTGTTAAACTAATTAATAACATAATTTTACATCCACTTCACAACTATTTTTATCAAATAATATGATTTATCTTTTAATTAAATGTTTTATTATTAAAAACTTATAATATGATTGTTTTTCCAAATAGAAAAACGTGTCAAAATAATGATTCCTTACGTCAACATCTCTCCAAATTAAATATACCTATATCACGATCATTTTAATATATATATATATATATATATATATATATATATATATATATATATATATATATATATATATATATATATATATATATATATATATATATATATTAGAATTTTAAGTTAAAAATATAAGTATGATTAAATATTATTATTTTGAGTTAATTAGTGTTTTTTATTTGGTGATCATCTTATACAATACATAGGGGATCTATTACATAGGTTTAATATATAGAAAGCTACTATAAAGAAGAATAAATTTAATTTTTTATTAAGTTTTAAATCTTATTATTTCATTTTTAAAGATGAAATAATTTTAAATGAAAATAGATCGTGTGATAGTTAAAAGAAAGTTTTGAGTCTTTTATACATTAGTGTGTGTTTTTTATGTAAGTAGTTAATGGATTTCTTTAGTCTTAAATACTTAACAAATTCAAAGTTTAGATATTTGTCATTACTTTTCTATGTAGTACGTTAGTCTAACACATAAGCAGTCCATTGAGTTGTTGGCTTATGGTATACGTCGAAACAGTATTTCAATTTGTTAAGTATTCAAGAAAAGGAAAAAGGTTTTATTTATATAAAAAATTTATATATGAAATGTAACTCAAAATTAACAATTTGAAAAAGCTAAATATGAAAAACACCCTAATCCCATTTATCCATAATAAAAAAACCAACTTCTTATGATGCAGTGAAAAAACACTGATTTAGAGCAAATTTTTAATAAACCAAAACAACCATAACAAAATGTTGGCAATTGAAAAAGTAGTATAACCCATATTATAGTAACTTGTAAAAAATATATAATATAAGAGGTTGAAATCAGTTGTATTTTTATAATATATATTTTTATTTCAATACTAAATTTTGTATCATATTTAACATGGCACTCTATCTACCGCAAAAATATTTCATATAGAACAAAAGAAAAGTTTTCTTTCAGAATAGTTAAGAAAAAGCATTAATTGCGTTCATTTGATCCAATTTGCTATCAATTTGCTATGATTTGTGCGCCACAGAAGAAGGGCGTGGCTGGCACTTACTTTCACTACACGTCAACGACAAAATAGGTATTATTATTCAAAAAATAAATAATTCATAGCATTTATTATTCAAAAAATAAACTCAAGTTTCTGTTATCTAAAAAATAAATTAAAATAAAGCATGTGATCATACATTAAGATTGAGAATTAAAAAGAGTTATTAGGAAATGGTATTTATTAAGGTCATT